>NC_082713.1:76141323-76441323 GCF_030144855.1 Hypanus sabinus | reverse complement strand
GCCGAACACATAGCCATGGTCTCGGGAGACAGGAACGCTGAACACAGAGCCTTGGCCTTGGGAGACAGGAATGCTGAACACAGAGCCTTGGTCTCGGGAGACAGGAACGCTGAACACAGAGACTTGGTCTTGGAAGACTGGAACACTGAACACAGAGCCTTGGTCTTGGGAGACAGGAACACTGAACACAGAGCTTTGGTCTCGGGAGACAGGAATGCTGAACACAGAGCCTTGGTCTCGGGAGACAGGAATGCTGAACACAGAGCCTTGGGAGACAGGAATGCCGAGCACAGAGCCTTTGCCTTGGGAGACAGGAACTCTGAACACAGAGCCTTGGTCTTGGGAGACAGGAACACTGAACACAGAGCTTTGGTCTCGGGAGACAGGAATGCTGAACACAGAGCCTTGGGAGACAGGATCGACGACACAGAGCCTTGGTCTCGGGAGACAGGAACGCTGAACACAAAGCCTTGTTCTCGGGGGACAGGAATGCTGAACACAGAGCCTTGGTCTCGGGAGACAGGAATGCTGAACATAGAGCCTTGGGAGACAGGAATGCCGAGCACAGACCCTTGGCCTTGGGAGACAGGAACGCTGAACGCAGAGCCTTGGTCTCGGGAGACAGGAATGCTGAGCACAGAGCCTTGGCCTTGGGAGACAGGAACGCTGAAAACAGAGCCTTGGTCTCGGGAGACAGTAATGCCGAACACAAAGCCTTGGTCTTGGGAGACAGGAACGCCGAACACATAGCCTTGGTCTCGGGAGACAGGAATGCTGAACACCTAGCCTTGGTCTCGGGAGACAGGAATGCTGAACACAGAGCCTTGGTCTCAGGGGACAGGAACGCTGAACACAGAGCGCTGGTCTCGGGAGACAGGAATGCCGAACACAGAGCCTTGGTCGTGGGAGACAGGAACGCCGAAAACAGAGCCTTGGTCTCGGGAGACAGGAACGACGAACACAGAGCCTTGGTCTTGGGAGACAGGAACGCTGAACACAGAGCCTTGGGAGACAGGAATGCCGAGCACAGAGCCTTGGCCTTGGGAGACAGGAACGCTGAACGCTGAGCCCTAGTCTCGGGACACAGGAATGCTGAACACAGAGCCTTGGCCTTGGGAGACAGGAATGCCGAGCACAGAGCCTTGGCCTTGGGAGTCAGGAACGACGACACAGAGCCTTGGTCTCGGGAGACAGGAACGCTGAACACAGAGCCTTGGTCTCGGGTGACAGGAATGCTGAACACAGAGCCTTGGTCTCGGGAGACAGGAACGACGAACACAGAGCCTTGGCCTTGGGAGACTGGAATGCTGAACACAGAGCTTTGGTCTCGGGAGACAGGAACGACGAACACAGAGCCTTGGTCTCGGGAGACAGGAACGCTGAACACAGAGCCTTGGCCTTGGGAGACAGGAATGCTGAACACAGAGCCTTGGCCTTGGGAGTCAGGAACGACGACACAGAGCCTTGGTCTCGGGGGACAGGAACGCTGAACACAGAGCCTTGGTCTCGGGAGACAGGAATGCTGAACACAGAGCCTTGGTCTCGGGAGACAGGAATGCTGAACACAGAGCCTTGGGAGACAGGAATGCCGAGCACAGAGCCTTTGCCTTGGGAGACAGGAACGCTGAACACAGAGTCTTGGTCTTGGGAGACAGGAACGCTGAACACAGAGCCTTGGCATTGGGAGACAGGAACACTGAACACAGAGCTTTGGTCTCGGGAGACAGGAATGCTGAACACAGAGCCTTGGGAGACAGGATCGACGACACAGAGCCTTGGTCTCGGGAGACAGGAACGCTGAACACAGAGCCTTGGTCTTGGGAGACAGGAACGCTGAACACAGAGCCTTGGTCTCGGGGGACAGGAATGCTGAACACAGAGCCTTGGTCTCGGGAGACAGGAACGCTGAACACAGAGCCTTGGCCTTGGGAGACAGGAATGCTGAACACAGAGCCTTGGTCTCGGGAGACAGGAACGCTGAACACAGAGCCTTGGCCTTGGGAGACAGGAATGCTGAACACAGAGCCTTGGTCTCGGGAGACAGGAACGCTGAACACAGAGCCTTGGCCTTGGGAGACAGGAATGCTGAACACAGAGCCTTGGTCTCGGGAGACAGGAACGCTGAACACAGAGTGTTGGTCTCGGGAGACAGGAACGCTGAACACAGAGCCTTGGTCTCGGGAGACAGGAATGCTGAACACAGAGCCTTGGTCTCGGGAGACAGGAACGCTGAACACAGAGCCTTGGTCTTGGGTGACAGGAACGCTGAACACAGAGTCTTGGTCTCGGGAGACAGGAAAGCTGAACACAGAGCCTTGGTCTCGGGAGACAGGAATGCTGAACACAGAGCTTTGGGAGACAGGAATGCCGAGCACAGAGCCTTGGCCTTGGGAGACAGGAACGCTGAACACAGAGCCTTGGTCTCGGTAGACAGGAACGCTGAACACAGAGCCTTGGTCTGCGGTGACAGGAACGCTGAACACAGAGTCTTGGTCTCAGGAGACAGGAACGCTGAACACAGAGCCTTGGTCTCAGGAGACAGGAACGCTGAACACAGAGCCTTGGTCTTGGGAGACAGGAACACTGAATACAGAGCTTTTGTCTCGGGAGACAGGAATGCTGAACACAGAGCCTTGGGAGACAGGAATGCCGAGCACAGAGCCTTGGCCTTGGGAGACAGGAACGCTGAACACAGAGCTTTGGTCTCGGGAGACAGGAATGCCGAACACAGAGCCTTGGTCTCGGGAGACAGGAACGCCGAACACAGAGCCTTGGCCTTGGGAGACAGGAACGCTGAACACAGAGCCTCGGGAGACAGGAATGCCGAGCACAGAGCCTTGGCCTTGGGAGACAGGAACGCTGAACACAGAGCTTTGGTCTCGGGAGACAGGAATGCCGAACACAGAGCCTTGGTCTCGGGAGACAGGAACGCCGAACACAGAGCCTTGGTCTTGGGGGCAGGAATGCTGAACACAGAGCCTTGGTCTCGGGAGACAGGAACGCTGAACACAGAGACTTGGTCTTGGGAGACTGGAATGCCGAGCACAGAGCCTTTGCCTTGGGAGACAGGAACGCTGAACACAGAGTCTTGGTCTTGGGAGACAGGAACGCTGAACACAGAGCCTTGGTCTTGGGAGACAGGAACACTGAACACAGAGCTTTGGTCTCGGGAGACAGGAATGCTGAACACAGAGCCTTGGGAGACAGGATCGACGACACAGAGCCTTGGTCTCGGGAGACAGGAACGCTGAACACAGAGCCTTGGACTCGGGGGACAGGAATGCTGAACACAGAGCCTTGGTCTCGGGAGACAGGAATGCTGAACATAGAGCCTTGGGAGACAGGAATGCCGAGCACAGACCCTTGGCCTTGGGAGACAGGAACGCCGAAAACAGAGCCTTGGTCTCGGGAGACAGGAACGACGAACACAGAGCCTTGGTCTCGGGAGACAGGAATGCTAAACACAGAGCCTTGGGAGACAGGAATGCCGAGCACAGAGCCTTGGCCTTGGGAGACAGGAACGCTGAACGCTGAGCCCTGGTCTCGGGACACAGGAATGCTGAACACAGAGCCTTGGCCTTGGGAGACAGGAATGCCGAGCACAGAGCCTTGGTCTCAGGAGACAGGAACGACAAACACAGAGCCTTGGTCTCGGGAGACAGGAACGCTGAACACAGAGCCTTGGTCTCGGGAGACAGGAACGCTGAACACAGAGCCTTGGTCTCGGGAGACAGGAATGCTGAACACTGAGCCTTGGTCTCGGGAGACAGCAACGATGAACACAGAGCCTTGGCCTTGGGAGACTGGAATGCTGAACACAGAGCTTTGGTCTCGGGAGACAGGAACGACGAACACAGAGCCTTGGTCTCGGGAGACAGGAACGCTGAACACAGAGCCTTGGCCTTGGGAGACAGTAATGCTGAACACAGAGCCTTGGCCTTGGGAGTCAGGAACGACGACACAGAGCCTTGGTCTCGGGGGACAGGAACGCTGAACACAGAGCCTTGGTCTCGGGGGACAGGAACGCTGAACACAGAGCCTTGGTCTCGGGGGACAGGAACGCTGAACACAGAGCCTTGGTCTTGGGAGACTGGAATGCTGAACACAGAGCCTTGGTCTCGGGAGACAGGAACGACGAACACAGAGCCTTGGTCTCGGGAGACAGGAACGCTGAAAACAGAGCCTTGGCCTTGGGAGACAGGAATGCTGAACACAGAGCCTTGTTATCGGGAGACAGGAACGCTGAACACAGAGCCTTGGTCTCGGGAGACAGGAACGCTGAACACAGAGCCTTGGTCTCGGGAGACAGGAATGCTGAACACAGAGCCTTGGGAGACAGGATCGACGACACAGAGCCTTGGTCTCGGGAGACAGGAACGCTGAACACAGAGCCTTGGTCTTGGGAGACAGGAACGCTGAACACAGAGCCTTGGTCTCGGGGGACAGGAATGCTGAACACAGAGCCTTGGTCTCGGGAGACAGGAATGCTGAACATAGAGCCTTGGGAGACAGGAATGCCGAGCACAGACCCTTGGCCTTGGGAGACAGGAATGCTGAACACAGAGCCTTGGTCTCTGGAGACAGGAACGCTGAACACAGAGCCTTGGTCTCGGGAGACAGGAACGACGAACACAGAGCCTTGGTCTCGGGAGACAGGAACGCTGAACACAGAGCCTTGGGAGACAGGAATGCCGAGCACAGAGCCTTGGCCTTGGGAGACAGGAACGCTGAACGCTGAGCCCTGGTCTCGGGACACAGGAATGCTGAACACAGAGCCTTGGCCTTGGGAGACAGGAATGCCGAGCACAGAGCCTTGGTCTCAGGAGACAGGAACGACAAACACAGAGCCTTGGTCTCGGGAGACAGGAACGCTGAACACAGAGCCTTGGTCTCGGGAGACAGGAACGCTGAACACAGAGCCTTGGTCTCGGGAGACAGGAATGCTGAACACTGAGCCTTGGTCTCGGGAGACAGCAACGATGAACACAGAGCCTTGGCCTTGGGAGACTGGAATGCTGAACACAGAGCCTTGGTCTCGGGAGACAGGAACGCTGAACACAGAGCCTTGGTCTCGGGAGACAGGAATGCTGAACACTGAGCCTTGGTCTCGGGAGACAGCAACGATGAACACAGAGCCTTGGCCTTGGGAGACTGGAATGCTGAACACAGAGCTTTGGTCTCGGGAGACAGGAACGACGAACACAGAGCCTTGGCCTTGGGAGTCAGGAACGACGACACAGAGCCTTGGTCTCGGGGGACAGGAACGCTGAACACAGAGCCTTGGTCTCGGGGGACAGGAACGCTGAACACAGAGCCTTGGTCTCGGGGGACAGGAACGCTGAACACAGAGCCTTGGTCTTGGGAGACTGGAATGCTGAACACAGAGCCTTGGTCTCGGGAGACAGGAACGCTGAACACAGAGCCTTGGGAGACAGGAATGCCGAGCACAGAGCCTTGGCCATGGGAGTCAGGAACGACGACACAGAGCCTTGGTCTCGGGTGACAGGAACGCTGAACACAGAGCCTTGGTCTCGGGAGACAGGAATGCTGAACACAGAGCCTTGGTCTCGGGAGACAGGAATGCTGAACACAGAGCCTTGGTCTCGGGAGACAGCAACGACGAACACAGAGCCTTGGCCTTGGGAGACTGGAATGCTGAACACAGAGCTTTGGTCTCGGGAGACAGGAACGACGAACACAGAGCCTTGGTCTCGGGAGACAGGAATGCTGAACACAGAGCCTTGGCCTTGGGAGACAGGAATGCTGAACACAGAGCCTTGGCCTTGGGAGTCAGGAACGACGACACAGAGCCTTGGTCTCGGGGGACAGGAACGCTGAACACCAGAGCCTTGGTCTCGGGAGACAGGAATGCTGAACACAGAGCCTTGGTCTCGGGAGACAGGAATGCTGAACACAGAGCCTTGGGAGACAGGAATGCCGAGCACAGAGCTTTGGCATTGGGAGACAGGAACACTGAACACAGAGCTTTGGTCTCGGGAGACAGGAATGCTGAACACAGAGCCTTGGGAGACAGGATCGACGACACAGAGCCTTGGTCTCGGGAGACAGGAACGCTGAACACAGAGCCTTGGGCTTGGGAGACAGGAATGCTGAACACAGAGCCTTGGTCTTGGGAGACAGGAACGCTGAACACAGAGCCTTGGTCTCGGGAGACAGGAACGCAGAACACAGAGCCTTGGTCTCGGGAGACAGGTACGCTGAACACAGAGCCTTGGCCTTGGGAGACAGGAATGCTGAACACAGAGCCTTGGTCTCGGGAGACAGGAACGCTGAACACAGAGTGTTGGTCTCGGGAGACAGGAACGCTGAACACAGAGCCTTGGTCTCGGGAGACAGGAATGCTGAACACAGAGCCTTGGTCTCGGGAGACAGGAACGCTGAACACAGAGCCTTGGTCTTGGGTGACAGGAACGCTGAACACAGAGTCTTGGTCTCGGGAGACAGGAACGCTGAACACAGAGCCTTGGTCTCGGGAGACAGGAATGCTGAACACAGAGCTTTGGGAGACAGGAATGCCGAGCACAGAGCCTTGGCCTTGGGAGACAGGAACGCTGAACACAGAGCCTTGGTCTCGGTAGACAGGAACGCTGAACACAGAGCCTTGGTCTGCGGTGACAGGAACGCTGAACACAGAGCCTTGGTCTTGGGAGACAGGAACACTGAACATAGAGCTTTTGTCTCGGGAGACAGGAATGCTGAACACAGAGCCTTGGGAGACAGGAATGCCGAGCACAGAGCCTTGGCCTTGGGAGACAGGAACGCTGAACACAGAGCTTTGGTCTCGGGAGACAGGAATGCCGAACACAGAGCCTTGGTCTCGGGAGACAGGAACGCCGAACACATAGCCATGGTCTCGGGAGACAGGAACGCTGAACACAGAGCCTTGGTCTCGGGAGACTGGAATGCTGAACACAGAGCCTTGGTCTCGGGAGACAGGAACGCTGAACACAGAGACTTGGTCTTGGGAGACTGGAACGCTGAACACAGAGCCTTGGTCTTGGGAGACAGGAACACTGAACACAGAGCTTTGGTCTCGGGAGACAGGAATGCTGAACACAGAGCCTTGGTCTCGGGAGACAGGAATGCGGAACACAGAGCCTTGGGAGACAGGAAAGCCGAGCACAGAGCCTTGGCCTTGGGAGACAGGAACGCTGAACGCTGAGCCCTGGTCTCGGGACACAGGAATGCTGAACACAGAGCCTTGGCCTTGGGAGACAGGAATGCCGAGCACAGAGCCTTGGTCTCGGGAGACAGCAACGATGAACACAGAGCCTTGGCCTTGGGAGACTGGAATGCTGAACACAGAGCTTTGGTCTCGGGAGACAGGAACGACGAACACAGAGCCTTGGTCTCGGGAGACAGGAACGCTGAACACAGAGCCTTGGCCTTGGGAGACAGTAATGCTGAACACAGAGCCTTGGCCTTGGGAGTCAGGAACGACGACACAGAGCCTTGGTCTCGGGGGACAGGAACGCTGAACACAGAGCCTTGGTCTCGGGGGACAGGAACGCTGAACACAGAGCCTTGGTCTCGGGGGACAGGAACGCTGAACACAGAGCCTTGGTCTTGGGAGACTGGAATGCTGAACACAGAGCCTTGGTCTCGGGAGACAGGAACGACGAACACAGAGCCTTGGTCTCGGGAGACAGGAACGCTGAAAACAGAGCCTTGGCCTTGGGAGACAGGCATGCTGAACACAGAGCCTTGGTCTTGGGAGACAGGAACGCTGAACACAGAGCCTTGGTCTCGGGAGACAGGAACGCTGAACACAGAGCCTTGGTCTCGGGAGACAGGAATGCTGAACACAGAGCCTTGGGAGACAGGATCGACGACACAGAGCCTTGGTCTCGGGAGACAGGAACGCTGAACACAGAGCCTTGGTCTTGGGAGACAGGAACGCTGAACACAGAGCCTTGGTCTCGGGGGACATGAATGCTGAACACAGAGCCTTGGTCTCGGGAGACTGGAATGCTGAACATAGAGCCTTGGGAGACAGGAATGCCGAGCACAGACCCTTGGCCTTGGGAGACAGGAACGCCGAAAACAGAGCCTTGGTCTCGGGAGACAGGAACGACGAACACAGAGCCTTGGTCTCGGGAGACAGGAATGCTGAACACAGAGCCTTGGGAGACAGGAATGCCGAGCACAGAGCCTTGGCCTTGGGAGACAGGAACGCTGAACACAGAGCTTTGGTCTCGGGAGACAGGAATGCCGAACACAGAGCCTTGGTCTCGGGAGACAGGAACGCCGAACACATAGCCATGGTCTCGGGAGACAGGAACGCTGAACACAGAGCCTTGGTCTCGGGAGACTGGAATGCTGAACACAGAGCCTTGGTCTCGGGAGACAGGAACGCTGAACACAGAGACTTGGTCTTGGGAGATTGGAACGCTGAACACAGAGCCTTGGTCTTGGGAGACAGGAACACTGAACACAGAGCTTTGGTCTCGGGAGACAGGAATGCTGAACACAGAGCCTTGGTCTCGGGAGACAGGAATGCTGAACACAGAGCCTTGGGAGACAGGAAAGCCGAGCACAGAGCCTTGGCCTTGGGAGACAGGAACGCTGAACGCTGAGCCCTGGTCTCGGGACACAGGAATGCTGAACACAGAGCCTTGGCCTTGGGAGACAGGAATGCCGAGCACAGAGCCTTGGTCTCGGGAGACAGCAACGATGAACACAGAGCCTTGGCCTTGGGAGACTGGAATGCTGAACACAGAGCTTTGGTCTCGGGAGACAGGAACACTGAACATAGAGCTTTTGTCTCGGGAGACAGGAATGCTGAACACAGAGCCTTGGGAGACAGGAATGCCGAGCACAGAGCCTTGGCCTTGGGAGACAGGAACGCTGAACACAGAGCTTTGGTCTCGGGAGACAGGAATGCCGAACACAGAGCCTTGGTCTCGGGAGACAGGAACGCCGAACACATAGCCATGGTCTCGGGAGACAGGAACGCTGAACACAGAGCCTTGGTCTCGGGAGACTGGAATGCTGAACACAGAGCCTTGGTCTCGGGAGACAGGAACGCTGAACACAGAGACTTGGTCTTGGGAGACTGGAACGCTGAACACAGAGCCTTGGTCTTGGGAGACAGGAACACTGAACACAGAGCTTTGGTCTCGGGAGACAGGAATGCTGAACACAGAGCCTTGGTCTCGGTAGACAGGAATGCTGAACACAGAGCCTTGGGAGACAGGAAAGCCGAGCACAGAGCCTTGGCCTTGGGAGACAGGAACGCTGAACGCTGAGCCCTGGTCTCGGGACACAGGAATGCTGAACACAGAGCCTTGGCCTTGGGAGACAGGAATGCCGAGCACAGAGCCTTGGTCTCGGGAGACAGCAACGATGAACACAGAGCCTTGGCCTTGGGAGACTGGAATGCTGAACACAGAGCTTTGGTCTCGGGAGACAGGAACGACGAACACAGAGCCTTGGTCTCGGGAGACAGGAACGCTGAACACAGAGCCTTGGCCTTGGGAGACAGTAATGCTGAACACAGAGCCTTGGCCTTGGGAGTCAGGAACGACGACACAGAGCCTTGGTCTCGGGGGACAGGAACGCTGAACACAGAGCCTTGGTCTCGGGGGACAGGAACGCTGAACACAGAGCCTTGGTTTCGGGGGACAGGAACGCTGAACACAGAGCCTTGGTCTTGGGAGACTGGAATGCTGAACACAGAGCCTTGGTCTCGGGAGACAGGAACGACGAACACAGAGCCTTGGTCTCGGGAGACAGGAACGCTGAAAACAGAGCCTTGGCCTTGGGAGACAGGAATGCTGAACACAGAGCCTTGGTCTTGGGAGACAGGAACGCTGAACACAGAGCCTTGGTCTCGGGAGACAGGAACGCTGAACACAGAGCCTTGGTCTCGGGAGACAGGAATGCTGAACACAGAGCCTTGGGAGACAGGATCGACGACACAGAGCCTTGGTCTCGGGAGACAGGAACGCTGAACACAGAGCCTTGGTCTTGGGAGACAGGAACGCTGAACACAGAGCCTTGGTCTCGGGGGACAGGAATGCTGAACACAGAGCCTTGGTCTCGGGAGACAGGAATGCTGAACATAGAGCCTTGGGAGACAGGAATGCCGAGCACAGACCCATGGCCTTGGGAGACAGGAACGCCGAAAACAGAGCCTTGGTCTCGGGAGACAGGAACGACGAACACAGAGCCTTGGTCTCGGGAGACAGGAATGCTGAACACAGAGCCTTGGGAGACAGGAATGCCGAGCACAGAGCCTTGGCCTTGGGAGACAGGAACGCTGAACGCTGAGCCCTGGTCTCGGGACACAGGAATGCTGAACACAGAGCCTTGGCCTTGGGAGACAGGAATGCCGAGCACAGAGCCTTGGTCTCAGGAGACAGGAACGACAAACACAGAGCCTTGGTCTCGGGAGACAGGAACGCTGAACACAGAGCCTTGGTCTCGGGAGACAGGAACGCTGAACACAGAGCCTTGGTCTCGGGAGACAGGAACGCTGAACACAGAGCCTTGGTCTCGGGAGACAGGAACGATGAACACAGAGCCTTGGCCTTGGGAGACTGGAATGCTGAACACAGAGCTTTGGTCTCGGGAGACAGGAACGACGAACACAGAGCCTTGGTCTCGGGAGACAGGAACGCTGAACACAGAGCCTTGGCCTTGGGAGACAGGAATGCTGAACACAGAGCCTTGGCCTTGGGAGTCAGGAACGACGACACAGAGCCTTGGTCTCGGGGGACAGGAACGCTGAACACAGAGCCTTGGTCTCGGGGGACAGGAACGCTGAACACAGAGCCTTGGTCTTGGGAGACTGGAATGCTGAACACAGAGCCTTGGTCTCGGGAGACAGGAACGCTGAACACAGAGCCTTGGGAGACAGGAATGCCGAGCACAGAGCCTTGGCCATGGGAGTCAGGAACGACGACACAGAGCCTTGGTCTCGGGGGACAGGAACGCTGAACACAGAGCCTTGGTCTCGGGAGACAGGAATGCTGAACACAGAGCCTTGGTCTCGGGAGACAGGAATGCTGAACACAGAGCCTTGGTCTCGGGAGACAGCAACGACGAACACAGAGCCTTGGCCTTGGGAGACTGGAATGCTGAATACAGAGCTTTGGTCTCGGGAGACAGGAACGACGAACACAGAGCCTTGGTCTCGGGGGACAGGAACGCTGAACACCAGAGCCTTGGTCTCGGGAGACAGGAATGCTGAACACAGAGCCTTAGTCTCGGGAGACAGGAATGCTGAACACAGAGCCTTGGGAGACAGGAATGCCGAGCACAGAGCTTTGGCATTGGGAGACAGGAACACTGAACACAGAGCTTTGGTCTCGGGAGACAGGAATGCTGAACACAGAGCCTTGGTCTCGGGAGACAGGAACGCTGAACACAGAGCCTTGGGCTTGGGAGACAGGAATGCTGAACACAGAGCCTTGGTCTTGGGAGACAGGAACGCTGAACACAGAGCCTTGGTCTCGGGAGACAGGAACGCAGAACACAGAGCCTTGGTCTCGGGAGACAGGTACGCTGAACACAGAGCCTTGGCCTTGGGAGACAGGAATGCTGAACACAGAGCCTTGGTCTCGGCAGACAGGAACGCTGAACACAGAGTGTTGGTCTCGGGAGACAGGAACGCTGAACACAGAGCCTTGGTCTCGGGAGACAGGAATGCTGAACACAGAGCCTTGGTCTTGGGTGACAGGAACGCTGAACACAGAGTCTTGGTCTTGGGTGACAGGAACGCTGAACACAGAGTCTTGGTCTCGGGAGACAGGAACGCTGAACACAGAGCCTTGGTCTCGGGAGACAGGAATGCTGAACACAGAGCTTTGGGAGACAGGAATGCCGAGCACAGAGCCTTGGCCTTGGGAGACAGGAACGCTGAACACAGAGCCTTGGTCTCGGTAGACAGGAACGCCGAACACATAGCCATGGTCTCGGGAGACAGGAACGCTGAACACAGAGCCTTGGTCTTGGGGGCAGGAAAGCTGAACACAGAGCCTTGGTCTCGGGAGACTGGAATGCTGAACACAGAGCCTTGGTCTGCGGTGACAGGAACGCTGAACACAGAGCCTTGGTCTTGGGAGACAGGAACACTGAACACAGAGCTTTTGTCTCGGGAGACAGGAATGCTGAACACAGAGCCTTGGGAGACAGGAATGCTGAGCACAGAGCCTTGGCCTTGGGAGACAGGAACGCTGAACACAGAGCCTTGGTCTCGGGAGACAGGAACGCTGAACACAGAGCCTTGGTCTCGGGAGACAGGAACGCTGAACACAGAGCCTTGGTCTCGAGAGACAGGAACGATGACACAGAGCCTTGGTCTCGAGAGATAGGAACGACGAACACAGAGCCTTGGTCTCGGGAGACAGGAACGCTGAACACAGAGCCTTGGTCTCGAGAGACAGGAACGACGAACACAGAGCCTTGGTCTCGGGAGACAGGAACGCCGAACACATAGCCATGGTCTCGGGAGACAGGAACGCTGAACACAGAGCCTTGGTCTTGGGGGCAGGAAAGCTGAACACAGAGCCTTGGTCTCGGGAGACTGGAATGCTGAACACAGAGCCTTGGTCTCGGGAGACAGGAACGCTGAACACAGAGACTTGGTCTTGGGAGACTGGAACGCTGAACACAGAGCCTTGGTCTTGGGAGACAGGAACACTGAACACAGAGCTTTGGTCTCGGGAGACAGGAATGCTGAACACAGAGCCTTGGGAGACAGGAATGCCGAGCACAGAGCCTTGGCCTTGGGAGACAGGAACGCTGAACGCTGAGCCCTGGTCTCGGGACACAGGAATGCTGAACACAGAGCCTTGGCCTTGGGAGACAGGAATGCCGAGCACAGAGCCTTGGGCTCAGGAGACAGGAACGCTGAACACAGAGTCTTGGTCTTGGGAGACAGGAACGCTGAACACAGAGCCTTGGTCTTGGGAGACAGGAACACTGAACACAGAGCTTTGGTCTCGGGAGACAGGAATGCTGAACACAGAGCCTTGGGAGACAGGATCGACGACACAGAGCCTTGGTCTCGGGAGACAGGAACGCTGAACACAGAGACTTGGTCTTGGGAGACAGGAACGCTGAACACAGAGCCTTGGTCTCGGGGGACAGGAATGCTGAACACAGAGCCTTGGTCTCGGGAGACAGGAATGCTGAACATAGAGCCTTGGGAGACAGGAATGCCGAGCACAGACCCTTGGCCTTGGGAGACAGGAACGCCGAAAACAGAGCCTTGGTCTCGGGAGACAGGAATGCTGAACACAGAGCCTTGGGAGACAGGAATGCCGAGCACAGAGCCTTGGCCTTGGGAGACAGGAACGCTGAACGCTGAGCCCTGGTCTCGGGACACAGGAATGCTGAACACAGAGCCTTGGCCTTGGGAGACAGGAATGCCGAGCACAGAGCCTTGGTCTCAGGAGACAGGAACGACAAACACAGAGCCTTGGTCTCGGGAGACAGAAACGCTGAACACAGAGCCTTGGTCTCGGGAGACAGGAACGCTGAACACAGAGCCTTGGTCTCGGGAGACAGGAACGCTGAACACAGAGCCTTGGTCTCGGGAGACAGGAACGCTGAACACAGAGCCTTGGTCTCGGGAGACAGGAATGCTGAACACTGAGCCGTGGTCTCGGGAGACAGCAACGATGAACACAGAGCCTTGGCCTTGGGAGACTGGAATGCTGAACACAGAGCTTTGGTCTCGGGAGACAGGAACGACGAACACAGAGCTTTGGTCTCGGGAGACAGGAACGATGAACACAGAGCCTTGGCCTTGGGAGACTGGAATGCTGAACACAGAGCTTTGGTCTCGGGAGACAGGAACGACGAACACAGAGCCTTGGTCTCGGGAGACAGGAACGCTGAACACAGAGCCTTGGCCTTGGGAGACAGGAATGCTGAACACAGAGCCTTGGCCTTGGGAGTCAGGAACGACGACACAGAGCCTTGGTCTCGGGGGACAGGAACGCTGAACACAGAGCCTTGGTCTCGGGGGACAGGAACGCTGAACACAGAGCCTTGGTCTTGGGAGACTGGAATGCTGAACACAGAGCCTTGGTCTCGGGAGACAGGAACGCTGAACACAGAGCCTTGGGAGACAGGAATGCCGAGCACAGAGCCTTGGCCATGGGAGTCAGGAACGACGACACAGAGCCTTGGTCTCGGGGGACAGGAACGCTGAACACAGAGCCTTGGTCTCGGGAGACAGGAATGCTGAACACAGAGCCTTGGTCTCGGGAGACAGGAATGCTGAACACAGAGCCTTGGTCTCGGGAGACAGCAACGACGAACACAGAGCCTTGGCCTTGGGAGACTGGAATGCTGAACACAGAGCTTTGGTCTCGGGAGACAGGAACGACGAACACAGAGCCTTGGTCTCGGGGGACAGGAACGCTGAACACCAGAGCCTTGGTCTCGGGAGATAGGAATGCTGAACACAGAGCCTTAGTCTCGGGAGACAGGAATGCTGAACACAGAGCCTTGGGAGACAGGAATGCCGAGCACAGAGCTTTGGCATTGGGAGACAGGAACACTGAACACAGAGCTTTGGTCTCGGGAGACAGGAATGCTGAACACAGAGCCTTGGTCTCGGGAGACAGGAACGCTGAACACAGAGCCTTGGGCTTGGGAGACAGGAATGCTGAACACAGAGCCTTGGTCTTGGGAGACAGGAACGCTGAACACAGAGCCTTGGTCTCGGGAGACAGGAACGCAGAACACAGAGCCTTGGTCTCGGGAGACAGGTACGCTGAACACAGAGCCTTGGCCTTGGGAGACAGGAATGCTGAACACAGAGCCTTGGTCTCGGGAGACAGGAACGCTGAACACAGAGCCTTGGTCTCGAGAGACAGGAACGACGAACACAGAGCCTTGGTCTCGGGAGACAGGAACGCCGAACACATAGCCATGGTCTCGGGAGACAGGAACGCTGAACACAGAGCCTTGGTCTTGGGGGCAGGAAAGCTGAACACAGAGCCTTGGTCTCGGGAGACTGGAATGCTGAACACAGAGCCTTGGTCTCGGGAGACAGGAACGCTGAACACAGAGACTTGGTCTTGGGAGACTGGAACGCTGAACACAGAGCCTTGGTCTTGGGAGACAGGAACACTGAACACAGAGCTTTGGTCTCGGGAGACAGGAATGCTGAACACAGAGCCTTGGGAGACAGGAATGCCGAGCACAGAGCCTTGGCCTTGGGAGACAGGAACGCTGAACGCTGAGCCCTGGTCTCGGGACACAGGAATGCTGAACACAGAGCCTTGGCCTTGGGAGACAGGAATGCCGAGCACAGAGCCTTGGGCTCAGGAGACAGGAACGCTGAACACAGAGTCTTGGTCTTGGGAGACAGGAACGCTGAACACAGAGCCTTGGTCTTGGGAGACAGGAACACTGAACACAGCGCTTTGGTCTCGGGAGACAGGAATGCTGAACACAGAGCCTTGGGAGACAGGATCGACGACACAGAGCCTTGGTCTCGGGAGACAGGAACGCTGAACACAGAGCCTTGGTCTTGGGAGACAGGAACGCTGAACACAGAGCCTTGGTCTCGGGGGACAGGAATGCTGAACACAGAGCCTTGGTCTCGGGAGACAGGAATGCTGAACATAGAGCCTTGGGAGACAGGAATGCCGAGCACAGACCCTTGGCCTTGGGAGACAGGAACGCCGAAAACAGAGCCTTGGTCTCGGGAGACAGGAATGCTGAACACAGAGCCTTGGGAGACAGGAATGCCGAGCACAGAGCCTTGGCCTTGGGAGACAGGAACGCTGAACGCTGAGCCCTGGTCTCGGGACACAGGAATGCTGAACACAGAGCCTTGGCCTTGGGAGACAGGAATGCCGAGCACAGAGCCTTGGTCTCAGGAGACAGGAACGACAAACACAGAGCCTTGGTCTCGGGAGACAGAAACGCTGAACACAGAGCCTTGGTCTCGGGAGACAGGAACGCTGAACACAGAGCCTTGGTCTCGGGAGACAGGAACGCTGAACACAGAGCCTTGGTCTCGGGAGACAGGAACGCTGAACACAGAGCCTTGGTCTCGGGAGACAGGAATGCTGAACACTGAGCCGTGGTCTCGGGAGACAGCAACGATGAACACAGAGCCTTGGCCTTGGGAGACTGGAATGCTGAACACAGAGCTTTGGTCTCGGGAGACAGGAACGACGAACACAGAGCCTTGGTCTCGGGAGACAGGAACGCTGAACACAGAGCCTTGGTCTCGGGAGACAGGAATGCTGAACACTGAGCCGTGGTCTCGGGAGACAGCAACGATGAACACAGAGCCTTGGCCTTGGGAGACTGGAATGCTGAACACAGAGCTTTGGTCTCGGGAGACAGGAACGACGAACACAGAGCCTTGGTCTCGGGGGACAGGAACGCTGAACACAGAGCCTTGGTCTCGGGGGACAGGAACGCTGAACACAGAGCCTTGGTCTTGGGAGACTGGAATGCTGAACACAGAGCCTTGGTCTCGGGAGACAGGAACGACGAACACAGAGCCTTGGTCTCGGTAGACAGGAACGCTGAAAACAGAGCCTTGGCCTTGGGAGACAGGAATGCTGAACACAGAGCCTTGTTATCGGGAGACAGGAACGCTGAACACAGAGCCTTGGTCTCGGGAGACAGGAACGCTGAACACAGAGCCTTGGTCTCGGGAGACAGGAACGCCGAACACATAGCCATGGTCTCGGGAGACAGGAACGCTGAACACAGAGCCTTGGTCTTGGGGGCAGGAATGCTGAACACAGAGCCTTGGTCTCGGGAGACAGGAACGCTGAACACAGAGCCTTGGTCTCGGGAGACAGGAACGCTGAACACAGAGCCTTGGTCTTGGGAGACTGGAACGCTGAACACAGAGCCTTGGTCTTGGGAGACAGGAACACTGAACACAGAGCTTTGGTCTCGGGAGACAGGAATGCTGAACACAGAGCCTTACTCTCGGGAGACAGGAATGCTGAACACAGAGCCTTGGGAGACAGGAATGCCGAGCACAGAGCCTTTGCCTTGGGAGACAGGAACGCTGAACACAGAGTCTTGGTCTTGGGAGACAGGAACGCTGAACACAGAGCCTTGGTCTCGGGGGACAGGAATGCTGAACACAGAGCCTTGGTCTCGGGAGACAGGAATGCTGAACATAGAGCCTTGGGAGACAGGAATGCTTAGCACAGACACTTGGCCTTGGGAGACAGGAACGCTGAACGCAGAGCCTTGGTCTCGGGAGACAGGAATGCTGAGCACAGAGCCTTGGTCTCGGGAGACAGGAACGCTGAAAACAGAGCCTTGGTCTCGGGAGACAGTAATGCCGAACACAAAGCCTTGGTCTTGGGAGACAGGAACGCCGAACACATAGCCTTGGTCTCGGGAGACAGGAATGCTGAACACAGAGCCTTGGTCTCAGGGGACAGGAACGCTGAACACAGAGCGCTGGTCTCGGGAGACAGGAATGCCGAACACAGAGCCTTGGTCTTGGGAGACAGGAACGCCGAAAACAGAGCCTTGGTCTCGGGAGACAGGAACGACGAACACAGAGCCTTGGTCTCGGGAGACAGGAATGCTGAACACAGAGCCTTGGGAGACAGGATTGCCGAGCACAGAGCCTTGGCCTTGGGAGACAGGAACGCTGAACGCTGAGCCCTGGTCTCGGGACACAGGAATGCTGAACACAGAGCCTTGGCCTTGGGAGACAGGAATGCCGAGCACAGAGCCTTGGTCTCAGGAGACAGGAACGACAAACACAGAGCCTTGGTCTCGGGAGACAGGAACGCTGAACACAGAGCCTTGGTCTCGGGAGACAGGAACGCTGAACACAGAGCCTTGGTCTCGGGAGACAGGAATGCTGAACACAGAGCCTTGGTCTCGGGAGACAGCAACGACGAACACAGAGCCTTGGCCTTGGGAGACTGGAATGCTGAACACAGAGCCTTGGTCTCGGGAGACAGCAACGACGAACACAGAGCCTTGGCCTTGGGAGACTGGAATGCTGAACACAGAGTCTTGGTCTCGGGAGACAGGAACGACGAATACAGAGCCTTGGTCTCGGGAGACAGGAACGCTGAACACAGAGCCTTGGCCTTGGGAGACAGGAATGCTGAACACAGAGCCTTGGCCTTGGGAGTCAGGAACGACGACACAGAGCCTTGGTCTCGGGGGACAGGAACGCTGAACACAGAGCCTTGGTCTCGGGGGACAGGAACGCTGAACACAGAGCCTTGGTCTCGGGGGACAGGAACGCTGAATACAGAGCCTTGGTCTTGGGAGACTGGAATGCTGAACACAGAGCCTTGGTCTCGGGAGACAGGAACGATGAACACAGAGCCTTAGTCTCGGGAGACAGGAACGCTGAAAACAGAGCCTTGGCCTTGGGAGACAGGAATGCTGAACACAGAGCCTTGTTCTCGGGAGACAGGAACGCTGAACACAGAGCCTTGGTCTCGGGAGACAGGAACGCTGAACACAGAGCCTTGATCTTGGGAGACAGGAACGCTGAACACAGAGCCTTGGTCTCGGGGGACAGGAATGCTGAACACAGAGCCTTGGACTCGGGAGACAGGAACGACGAACACAGAGCATTGGTCTCGGGAGACAGGAATGCTGAACACAGAGCCTTGGGAGACAGGAAGGCCGAGCACAGAGCCTTGGTCTCGGGAGACAGGAACGCTGAGCACAGAGCCTTGGTCTCGAGAGACAGGAACGACGACGCACAGCCTTGGTCTCGAGAGACAGGAACGCTGAACACAGAGCCTTGGTCTCGGGAGACTGGAACTACGAACACAGAGCCTTGGTCTCGGGAGACAGGAACGCTGAACACAGAGCCTTGGTCTCGAGAGACAGGAACGACGACACAGAGCCTTGGTCTCGGGAGACAGGAACGCTGAACACAGAGCCTTGGTCTCGGGAGACAGGAACGCTGAACACAGAGCCTTGGCCTTGGGAGACAGGAACGCTGAACACAGAGCCTTGGTCTCAGGAGACAGGAACGCTGAACACAGAGCCTTGGCCTTGGGAGACAGGAATGCTGAACACAGAGCCTTGGTCTCGGGAGACAGGAACGCTGAACACAGAGCATTGGTCTCGGGAGACAGGAATGCTGAACACAGAGCCTTGGTCTCGGGAGACAGCAACGACGAACACAGAGCCTTGGCCTTGGGAGACTGGAATGCTGAACACAGAGCTTTGGTCTCGGGAGACAGGAACAACGAACACAGAGCCTTGGTCTCGGGAGACAGGAACGCTGAACACAGAGCCTTGGCCTTGGGAGACAGGAATGCTGAACACAGAGCCTTGGCCTTGGGAGTCAGGAACGACGACACAGAGCCTTGTTCTCGGGGGACAGGAACGCTGAACACAGAGCCTTGGTCTCGGGGGACAGGAACGCTGAACACAGAGCCTTTGTCTCGGGGGACAGGAACGCTGAACACAGAGCCTTGGTCTTGGGAGACTGGAATGCTGAACACAGAGCCTTGGTCTCGGGAGACAGGAACGCTGAACACAGAGCCTTGGCCTTGGGAGACAGGAATTCTGATCACAGAGCCTTGGTCTCGGGGGACAGGAATGCTGAACACAGAGCCTTGGTCTCGGGAGACAGGAACGACGAACACAGAGCCTTGGTCTCGGGAGACAGGAACGCTGAACACAGAGCCTTGGGAGACAGGAATGCCGAACACAGTGCCTTGTTCTCGGGAGACAGGAACGACGAACACAGAGCCTTGGTCTCTGGAGACAGGTACGCTGAAAACAGAGCCTTGGCCTTGGGAGACAGGAATGCTGAACACAGAGCCTTGTTCTCGGGAGACAGGAACGCTGAACACAGAGCCTTGGTCTCGGGGGACAGGAATGCTGAACACAGAGCCTTGGTCTCGGGAGACAGGAACGACGAACACAGAGCATTGGTCTCGGGAGACAGGAATGCTGAACACAGAGCCTTGGTCTCGGGAGACAGGAACGCTGAACACAGAGCCTTGGTCTTGGGTGACAGGAACGCTGAACACAGAGTCTTGGTCTCGGGAGACAGGAACGACGACACAGAGACTTGGTCTTGGGAGACAGGAACGCTGAACACAGAGCCTTGGTCTCGGGAGACAGGAACGCTGAACTCAGAGCCTTGGTCTTGGGAGACAGGAACGCTGAACAAAGAGCTTTGGTCTCGGGAGACAGGAATGCTGAACACAGAGCCTTGGTCTCGGGGGACAGGAACGACGACACAGAGACTTGGTCTTGGGAGACAGGAACGCTGAACACAGAGCCTTGGTCTCGGGAGACAGGAACGCTGAACTCAGAGCCTTGGTCTTGGGAGACAGGAACACTGAACAAAGAGCTTTGGTCTCGGGAGACAGGAACGCTGAACACAGAGCCTTGGTCTCGGGAGACAGGAACGCTGAACTCAGAGCCTTGGTCTTGGGAGACAGGAACACTGAACACAGAGCTTTGGTCTCGGGAGACAGGAATGCTGAACACAGAGCCTTGGTCTCGGGAGACAGGAATGCTGAACACAGAGCCTTGGGAGACAGGAATGCCGAGCACAGAGCCTTGGTCTCGGGAGACAGGAACGCTGAACACAGAGCCTTGGTCTCGGGAGACAGGAACGCTGAACACAGAGCCTTGGTCTCGGGGGACAGGAATGCTGAACACAGAGCCTTGGTCTCGGGAGACAGGAACGCTGAACACAGAGCCTTGGGAGACAGGAATGCCGAACACAGAGCCTTGGTCTCGGGGGCAGGAACGCTGAACACAGAGCCTTGGTCTCGGGATACAGGAATGCTGAACACAGAGCCTTGGTCTCGGGAGACAGGAACGCTGAACACAGAGCCTTGGTCTCTGGAGACAGGAACGCTGAACACAGAGCCTTGGTCTCGGGAGACAGGAACGCTGAACACAGAGCCTTGATCTTGGGAGACAGGAACGCTGAACACAGAGCCTTGGTCTCGGGGGACAGGAATGCTGAACACAGAGCCTTGGACTCGGGAGACAGGAACGACGAACACAGAGCATTGGTCTCGGGAGACAGGAATGCTGAACACAGAGCCTTGGGAGACAGGAAGGCCGAGCACAGAGCCTTGGTCTCGGGAGACAGGAACGCTGAGCACAGAGCCTTGGTCTCGAGAGACAGGAACGACGACGCACAGCCTTGGTCTCGAGAGACAGGAACGCTGAACACAGAGCCTTGGTCTCGGGAGACTGGAACTACGAACACAGAGCCTTGGTCTCGGGAGACAGGAACGCTGAACACAGAGCCTTGGTCTCGAGAGACAGGAACGACGACACAGAGCCTTGGTCTCGGGAGACAGGAACGCTGAACACAGAGCCTTGGTCTCGGGAGACAGGAACGCTGAACACAGAGCCTTGGCCTTGGGAGACAGGAACGCTGAACACAGAGCCTTGGTCTCAGGAGACAGGAACGCTGAACACAGAGCCTTGGCCTTGGGAGACAGGAATGCTGAACACAGAGCCTTGGTCTCGGGAGACAGGAACGCTGAACACAGAGCATTGGTCTCGGGAGACAGGAATGCTGAACACAGAGCCTTGGTCTCGGGAGACAGCAACGACGAACACAGAGCCTTGGCCTTGGGAGACTGGAATGCTGAACACAGAGCTTTGGTCTCGGGAGACAGGAACAACGAACACAGAGCCTTGGTCTCGGGAGACAGGAACGCTGAACACAGAGCCTTGGCCTTGGGAGACAGGAATGCTGAACACAGAGCCTTGGCCTTGGGAGTCAGGAACGACGACACAGAGCCTTGTTCTCGGGGGACAGGAACGCTGAACACAGAGCCTTGGTCTCGGGGGACAGGAACGCTGAACACAGAGCCTTTGTCTCGGGGGACAGGAACGCTGAACACAGAGCCTTGGTCTTGGGAGACTGGAATGCTGAACACAGAGCCTTGGTCTCGGGAGACAGGAACGCTGAACACAGAGCCTTGGCCTTGGGAGACAGGAATTCTGATCACAGAGCCTTGGTCTCGGGGGACAGGAATGCTGAACACAGAGCCTTGGTCTCGGGAGACAGGAACGACGAACACAGAGCCTTGGTCTCGGGAGACAGGAACGCTGAACACAGAGCCTTGGGAGACAGGAATGCCGAACACAGTGCCTTGTTCTCGGGAGACAGGAACGACGAACACAGAGCCTTGGTCTCTGGAGACAGGTACGCTGAAAACAGAGCCTTGGCCTTGGGAGACAGGAATGCTGAACACAGAGCCTTGTTCTCGGGAGACAGGAACGCTGAACACAGAGCCTTGGTCTCGGGGGACAGGAATGCTGAACACAGAGCCTTGGTCTCGGGAGACAGGAACGACGAACACAGAGCATTGGTCTCGGGAGACAGGAATGCTGAACACAGAGCCTTGGTCTCGGGAGACAGGAACGCTGAACACAGAGCCTTGGTCTTGGGTGACAGGAACGCTGAACACAGAGTCTTGGTCTCGGGAGACAGGAACGACGACACAGAGACTTGGTCTTGGGAGACAGGAACGCTGAACACAGAGCCTTGGTCTCGGGAGACAGGAACGCTGAACTCAGAGCCTTGGTCTTGGGAGACAGGAACGCTGAACAAAGAGCTTTGGTCTCGGGAGACAGGAATGCTGAACACAGAGCCTTGGTCTCGGGGGACAGGAACGACGACACAGAGACTTGGTCTTGGGAGACAGGAACGCTGAACACAGAGCCTTGGTCTCGGGAGACAGGAACGCTGAACTCAGAGCCTTGGTCTTGGGAGACAGGAACACTGAACAAAGAGCTTTGGTCTCGGGAGACAGGAACGCTGAACACAGAGCCTTGGTCTCGGGAGACAGGAACGCTGAACTCAGAGCCTTGGTCTTGGGAGACAGGAACACTGAACACAGAGCTTTGGTCTCGGGAGACAGGAATGCTGAACACAGAGCCTTGGTCTCGGGAGACAGGAATGCTGAACACAGAGCCTTGGGAGACAGGAATGCCGAGCACAGAGCCTTGGTCTCGGGAGACAGGAACGCTGAACACAGAGCCTTGGTCTCGGGAGACAGGAACGCTGAACACAGAGCCTTGGTCTCGGGGGACAGGAATGCTGAACACAGAGCCTTGGTCTCGGGAGACAGGAACGCTGAACACAGAGCCTTGGGAGACAGGAATGCCGAACACAGAGCCTTGGTCTCGGGGGCAGGAACGCTGAACACAGAGCCTTGGTCTCGGGATACAGGAATGCTGAACACAGAGCCTTGGTCTCGGGAGACAGGAACGCTGAACACAGAGCCTTGGTCTCTGGAGACAGGAACGCTGAACACAGAGCCTTGGTCTCGGGAGACAGGAACGCTGAACACAGAGCCTTGGGAGACAGGAATGCCTAGCTCAGAGCCTTGGCCTTGGGAGACAGGAATGCTGAACACAGAGCTTTGTTCTCGGGAGACAGGAACGCTGAACACAGAGCCTTGGTCTTGGGGGACAGGAATGCCGAGCACAGAGCCTTGGTCTCGGGGGACAGGAATGCCGAGCACAGAGCCTTGGTCTCGGGGGACAGGAATGCTGAACACAGAGCCTTGGTCTCGGGAGACAGGAACGCTGAACACAGGTGCTTGGTCTCGGGAGACAGGAACGCTGAACACAGAGCCTTGGGAGACAGGAATGCCTAGCTCAGAGCCTTGGCCTTGGGAGACAGGAACGCTGAACACAGAGCTTTGTTCTCGGGAGACAGGAACGCTGAACACAGAGCCTTGGTCTTGGGGGACAGGAATGCCGAGCACAGAGCCTTGGTCTCGGGGGACAGGAACGCTGAACACAGAGCCTTGGTCTCCGGAGACAGGAACGCTGAACATAGAGCCTTGGGAGACAGGAATGCCGAGCTCAGAGCCTTGGCCTTGGGAGACAGGAACGCTGAACACAGAGCCTTGGACTCGGGAGACAGGAATGCTGAACACAGAGCCTTGGTCTCAGGAGACAGGAACGCTGAACACAGTGCCTTGGGAGACAGGAATGCCGAGCACAGAGCCTTGGCCTTGGGAGACAGGAACGCTGAACACAGAGCCTTGGTCTCGGGAGACAGGAACGCTGAACACAGAGACTTGGACTCGGCAGACAGGAACGCTGAACACAGAGCCTTGGGAGACAGGAATGCCGAGCTCAGAGCCTTGGCCTTGGGAGACAGGAACGCTGAACACAGTGCCTTGGTCTCGGGAGACAGGAACGCTGAACGCACAGCCTTGGTCTCGGGAGACAGGAATGCCGAGCACAGACCCTTGGCCTTGGGAGACAGGAACGCTGAACGCAGAGCCTTGGTCTCGGGGGCAGGAACGCTGAACACAGAGCCTTGTTCTCGGGAGACAGTAATGCTGAACACAGAGCCTTGGTCTCGGGAGACAGGAATGCTGAACACAGAGCCTTGGTCTCGGGAGACAGGAACGCTGAACACAGAGCCTTGGTCTCGGGGGCAGGAACGCTGAACACAGAGCCTTGGTCTCGGGAGACAGGAACGCCGAACACAGAGCCTTGGTCTCGGGAGACAGGAACGACGAACACAGAGCCTTGGTCTCGGGGGCAGGAACGCTGAACACAGAGCCTTGGTCTCGGGAGACAGGAATGCTGAACACAGAGCCTTGGTCTCGGGGACAGGAATGCTGAACACAGAGCCTTGGCCTTGGGAGACAGGAATGCTGAACACAGAGCCTTGGCCTTGGGAGTCAGGAACGACGACACAGAGCCTTGTTCTCGGGGGACAGGAACGCTGAACACAGAGCCTTGGTCTCGGGGGACAGGAACGCTGAACACAGAGCCTTGGTCTCGGGGGACAGGAACGCTGAACACAGAGCCTTGGCCTTGGGAGACTGGAATGCTGAACACAGAGCTTTGGTCTCGGGAGACAGGAGCAACGAACACAGAGCCTTGGTCTCGGGAGACAGGAACGCTGAACACAGAGCCTTGGCCTTGGGAGACAGGAATGCTGAACACAGAGCCTTGGCCTTGGGAGTCAGGAACGACGACACAGAGCCTTGTTCTCGGGGGACAGGAACGCTGAACACAGAGCCTTGGTCTCGGGGGACAGGAACGCTGAACAGAGAGCCTTGGTCTCGGGGGACAGGAACGCTGAACACAGAGCCTTGGTCTTGGGAGACTGGAATGCTGAACACAGAGCCTTGGTCTCGGGAGACAGGAACGCTGAACACAGAGCCTTGGCCTTGGGAGACAGGAATTCTGATCACAGAGCCTTGGTCTCGGGGGACAGGAATGCTGAACACAGAGCCTTGGTCTCGGGAGACAGGAACGACGAACACAGAGCCTTGGTCTCGGGAGACAGGAACGCTGAACACAGAGCCTTGGGAGACAGGAATGCCGAACACAGTGCCTTGTTCTCGGGAGACAGGAACGACGAACACAGAGCCTTGGTCTCTGGAGACAGGAACGCTGAAAACAGAGCCTTGGCCTTGGGAGACAGGAATGCTGAACACAGAGCCTTGTTCTCGGGAGACAGGAACGCTGAACACAGAGCCTTGGTCTCGGGGGACAGGAATGCTGAACACAGAGCCTTGGTCTCGGGAGACAGGAACGACGAACACAGAGCATTGGTCTCGGGAGACAGGAATGCTGAACACAGAGCCTTGGGAGACAGGAAGGCCGAGCACAGAGCCTTGGTCTCGGGAGACAGGAACGCTGAGCACAGAGCCTTGGTCTCGAGAGACAGGAACGACGACACAGAGCCTTGGTCTCGAGAGACAGGAACGACGAACACAGAGCCTTGCTCTCGGGAGACTGGAACTACGAACACAGAGCCTTGGTCTCGGGAGACAGGGACGCTGAACACAGAGCCTTGGTCTCGAGAGACAGGAACGACGACACAGAGCCTTGGTCTCGGGGGACAGGAATGCTGAACACAGAGCCTTGGTCTCGGGAGACAGGAACGCTGAACACAGGTGCTTGGTCTCGGGAGACAGGAACGCTGAACACAGAGCCTTGGGAGACAGGAATGCCTAGCTCAGAGCCTTGGCCTTGGGAGACAGGAACGCTGAACACAGAGCTTTGTTCTCGGGAGACAGGAACGCTGAACACAGAGCCTTGGTCTTGGGGGACAGGAATGCCGAGCACAGAGCCTTGGTCTCGGGGGACAGGAACGCTGAACACAGAGCCTTGGTCTCCGGAGACAGGAACGCTGAACATAGAGCCTTGGGAGACAGGAATGCCGAGCTCAGAGCCTTGGCCTTGGGAGACAGGAACGCTGAACACAGAGCCTTGGACTCGGGAGACAGGAATGCTGAACACAGAGCCTTGGTCTCAGGAGACAGGAACGCTGAACACAGTGCCTTGGGAGACAGGAATGCCGAGCACAGAGCCTTGGCCTTGGGAGACAGGAACGCTGAACACAGAGCCTTGGTCTCGGGAGACAGGAACGCTGAACACAGAGACTTGGACTCGGCAGACAGGAACGCTGAACACAGAGCCTTGGGAGACAGGAATGCCGAGCTCAGAGCCTTGGCCTTGGGAGACAGGAACGCTGAACACAGTGCCTTGGTCTCGGGAGACAGGAACGCTGAACGCACAGCCTTGGTCTCGGGAGACAGGAATGCCGAGCACAGACCCTTGGCCTAGGGAGACAGGAACGCTGAACGCAGAGCCTTGGTCTCGGGGGCAGGAACGCTGAACACAGAGCCTTGTTCTCGGGAGACAGGAATGCTGAACACAGAGCCTTGGTCTCGGGAGACAGGAATGCTGAACACAGAGCCTTGGTCTCGGGAGACAGGAAAGCTGAACACAGAGCCTTGGTCTCGGGGGCAGGAACGCTGAACACAGAGCCTTGGTCTCGGGAGACAGGAACGCCGAACACAGAGCCTTGGTCTCGGGAGACAGGAACGACGAACACAGAGCCTTGGTCTCGGGGGCAGGAACGCTGAACACAGAGCCTTGGTCTCGGGAGACAGGAATGCTGAACACAGAGCCTTGGTCTCGGGGACAGGAATGCTGAACACAGAGCCTTGGCCTTGGGAGACAGGAATGCTGAACACAGAGCCTTGGCCTTGGGAGTCAGGAACGACGACACAGAGCCTTGTTCTCGGGGGACAGGAACGCTGAACACAGAGCCTTGGTCTCGGGGGACAGGAACGCTGAACACAGAGCCTTGGTCTCGGGGGACAGGAACGCTGAACACAGAGCCTTGGCCTTGGGAGACTGGAATGCTGAACACAGAGCTTTGGTCTCGGGAGACAGGAACAACGAACACAGAGCCTTGGTCTCGGGAGACAGGAACGCTGAACACAGAGCCTTGGCCTTGGGAGACAGGAATGCTGAACACAGAGCCTTGGCCTTGGGAGTCAGGAACGACGACACAGAGCCTTGTTCTCGGGGGACAGGAACGCTGAACACAGAGCCTTGGTCTCGGGGGACAGGAACGCTGAACAGAGAGCCTTGGTCTCGGGGGACAGGAACGCTGAACACAGAGCCTTGGTCTTGGGAGACTGGAATGCTGAACACAGAGCCTTGGTCTCGGGAGACAGGAACGCTGAACACAGAGCCTTGGCCTTGGGAGACAGGAATTCTGATCACAGAGCCTTGGTCTCGGGTGACAGGAATGCTGAACACAGAGCCTTGGTCTCGGGAGACAGGAACGACGAACACAGAGCCTTGGTCTCGGGAGACAGGAACGCTGAACACAGAGCCTTGGGAGACAGGAATGCCGAACACAGTGCCTTGTTCTCGGGAGACAGGAACGACGAACACAGAGCCTTGGTCTCTGGAGACAGGAACGCTGAAAACAGAGCCTTGGCCTTGGGAGACAGGAATGCTGAACACAGAGCCTTGTTCTCGGGAGACAGGAACGCTGAACACAGAGCCTTGGTCTCGGGGGACAGGAATGCTGAACACAGAGCCTTGGTCTCGGGAGACAGGAACGACGAACACAGAGCATTGGTCTCGGGAGACAGGAATGCTGAACACAGAGCCTTGGGAGACAGGAAGGCCGAGCACAGAGCCTTGGTCTCGGGAGACAGGAACGCTGAGCACAGAGCCTTGGTCTCGAGAGACAGGAACGACGACACAGAGCCTTGGTCTCGAGAGACAGGAACGACGAACACAGAGCCTTGCTCTCGGGAGACTGGAACTACGAACACAGAGCCTTGGTCTCGGGAGACAGGGACGCTGAACACAGAGCCTTGGTCTCGAGAGACAGGAACGACGACACAGAGCCTTGGTCTCGGGAGACAGGAATGCTGAACACAGAGCCTTGGTCTCGGGAGACAGGAACGCTGAACGCAGAGCCTTGGTCTCGGGAGACAGGAACTCTGAAGACAGAGCCTTGGCCTTTGGAGACAGGAATGCTGAACACAGAGCCTTGGTCTCGGGAGACAGGAACGACGACACAGAGACTTGGTCTCGGGAGACAGGAACGCTGAAGACAGAGCCTTGGCCTTTGGAGACAGGAATGCTGAACACAGAGCCTTGGTCTCGAGAGACAGGAACGCTGAACACAGAGCCTTGGTCTCGGGAGACAGGAACGCTGAACACAGAGCCTTGGTCTCGGGAGACAGGAACGCTGAACACAGAGCCTTGGTCTCGAGAGACAGGAACGCTGAACACAGAGCCTTGGTCTCGGGAGACAGGAACGCTGAACACAGAGCCTTGGTCTCGGGAGACAGGAATGCTGAACACAGAGCCTTGGTCTCAGGAGACAGGAACGCTGAACACAGAGCCTTGGTCTTGTGTGACAGGAACGCTGAACACAGAGTCTTGGTCTCGGGAGACAGGAACGACGACACAGAGACTTGGTCTTGGGAGACAGGAACGCTGAACACAGAGCCTTGGTCTCGGGAGACAGGAACGCTGAACTCAGAGCCTTGGTCTTGGGAGACAGGAACGCTGAACAAAGAGCTTTGGTCTCGGGAGACAGGAATGCTGAACACAGAGCCTTGGTCTCGGGGGACAGGAACGACGACACAGAGACTTGGTCTTGGGAGACAGGAACGCTGAACACAGAGCCTTGGTCTCGGGAGACAGGAACGCTGAACTCAGAGCATTGGTCTTGGGAGACAGGAACACTGAACAAAGAGCTTTGGTCTCGGGAGACAGGAACGCTGAACACAGAGCCTTGGTCTCGGGAGACAGGAACGCTGAACTCAGAGCCTTGGTCTTGGGAGACAGGAACACTGAACACAGAGCTTTGGTCTCGGGAGACAGGAATGCTGAGCACAGAGCCTTGGTCTCGGGAGACAGGAATGCTGAACACAGAGCCTTGGGAGACAGGAATGCCGAGCACAGAGCCTTGGTCTCGGGAGACAAGAATGCTGAACACAGAGCCTTGGTCTCGGGAGACAGGAACGCTGAACACAGAGCCTTGGTCTCGGGAGACAGGAACGCTGAACACAGAGCCTTGGTCTCGGGAGACAGGAACGACGAACACAGAGCCTTGGTCTCGGGGGCAGGAACGCTGAACACAGAGCCTTGGTCTCGAGAGACAGGAACGCTGAACACAGAGCCTTGGTCTCGGGAGACAGGAACGCTGAACACAGAGCCTTGGTCTCGGGAGACAGGAATGCTGAACACAGAGCCTTGGTCTCGGGAGACAGGAACGCTGAACACAGAGCCTTGGTCTCGGGATACAGGAATGCTGAACACAGAGCCTTGGTCTCGGGAGACAGGAATGCTGAACACAGAGCCTTGGTCTCGCGGGCAGGAATGCTGAACACAGAGTCTTGGTCTCGGGAGACAGGAATGCTGAACACAGAGCTTTGGTCTCGGGAGACAGGAACGCTGAACACAGAGCCTTGGGAGACAGGAATGCCGAACACAGAGCCTTGGTCTCGGGAGACAGGAACGACGAACACAGAGCCTTGGTCTCGGGAGACAGGATTGCTGAACACAGAGCCTTGGGAGACAGGAATGCCGAGCTCAGAGCCTTGGCCTTGGGAGACAGGAACGCTGAACGCAGAGCCTTGGTCTCGGGGGACAGGAATGCTGAACACAGAGCCTTGGCCTTGGGAGACAGGAATGCCGAGCACAGAGCCTTGTTCACGGGAGACAGGAACGACGAACACAGAGCCTTGGTCTCGGGAGACAGGAACGCTGAACACAGAGCCTTGGTCTCGGGAGACAGGAATGCTGAACACAGAGCCTTGGTCTCGGGAGACAGGAACGCTGAACACAGAGCCTTGGCCTTGGGAGACAGGAATGCTGAACACAGAGCCTTGGTCTCGGGGGACAGGAACGCTGAACACAGAGCCTTGGTCTTGGGAGACAGGAACGACGAACACAGAGCCTTGGTCTCGGGGGACAGGAATGCTGAACACAGAGCCTTGGTCTATGGAGACAGGAACGACGAACACAGAGCCTTGGTCTTGGGAGACAGGAATGCTGAACACAGAGCCTTGGCCTTGGGAGACAGGAATGCCGAGCTCAGAGCCTTGTTCACGGGAGACAGGAACGACGAACACAGAGCCTTGGTCTCGGGAGAGAGGAATGCTGAACACAGAGCCTTGGTCTCGGGAGACAGGAACGCTGAACACAGAGCCTTGGCCTTGGGAGACAGGAATGCTGAACACAGAGCCTTGGTCTCGGGGGACAGGAACGCTGAACACAGAGCCTTGGTCTATGGAGACAGGAACGACGAACACAGAGCCTTGGTCTATGGAGACAGGAACGACGAACACAGAGCCTTGGTCTCGGGAGACAGGAAAGCTGTACACAGAGCCTTGGGAGACAGGAATGCCGAGCACAGAGCCTTGGCCTTGGGAGACAGGAACGCTGAACACAGACCCTTGGTCTCGGGAGACAGGAACGCTGAACACAGAGCCTTGGTCTCGGGAGACAGGAACACTGAACACAGTGCCTTGGGAGACAGGAATGCCGAGCACAGAGCCTTGGCCTTGGGAGACAGGAACGCTGAACACAGAGCCTTGGTCTCGGGAGACAGGAACGCTGAACACAGAGACTTGGTCTCGGGAGACAGGAACGCTGAACACAGAGCCTTGGGAGACAGGAATGCCGAGCTCAGAGCCTTGGCCTTGGGAGACAGGAACGCTGAACACAGTACCTTGGTCTCGGGAGACAGGAACGCTGAACACAGAGCCTTGGTCTCGGGAGACAGGAATGCCGAGCACAGACCCTTGGCCTTGGGAGACAGGAACGCTGAACGCAGAGCCTTGGTCCCGGGAGACAGGAATGCTGAGCACAGAGCCTTGGCCTTGGGAGACAGGAACGCTGAACGCAGAGCCTTGGTCCCGGGAGACAGGAATGCTGAACACAGAGCCTCGGGAGACAGGAATGCCGAGCACAGAGCCTTGGCCTTGGGAGACAGGAACACTGAACACAGAGCCTTGGTCTCGGGAGACAGGAATGCCGTACACAGAGCCTTGGTCTTGGGAGACAGGAATGCCGAGCACAGAGCCTTGGCCTTGGAAGACAGGAACACTGAACACAGAGCCTTGGTCTCGGGAGACAGGAACGCTGAACACAGAGCCTTGGTCTCGGGAGACAGGAACGCTGAACACAGAGCCTTGGGAGACAGGAATGCCTAGCTCAGAGCCATGGCCTTGGGAGACAGGAACGCTGAACACAGAGCTTTGTTCTCGGGAGACAGGAACGCTGAACACAGAGCCTTGGTCTTGGGGGACAGGAATGCCGAGCACAGAGCCTTGGTCTCGGGGGACAGGAATGCTGAACACAGAGCCTTGGTCTCGGGAGACAGGAACGCTGAACACAGGTGCTTGGTCTCGGGAGACAGGAACGCTGAACACAGAGCCTTGGTCTAGGGAGACAGGAATGCCGAGCTCAGAGCTTTGGCCTTGGGAGACAGGAACGCTGAACACAGAGCCTTGGTCTCGGGAGACAGGAACGCTGAACACAGAGCCTTGGTCTCCGGAGACAGGAACGCTGAACATAGAGCCTTGGGAGACAGGAATGCTGAACACAGAGCCTTGGTCTCAGGAGACAGGAACGCTGAACACAGTGCCTTGGGAGACAGGAATGCCGAGCACAGAGCCTTGGCCTTGGGAGACAGGAACGCTGAACACAGAGCCTTGGTTTCGGGAGACAGGAACGCTGAACACAGAGACTTGGACTCGGGAGACAGGAACGCTGAACACAGAGCCTTGGGAGACAGGAATGCCGAGCTCAGAGCCTTGGCCTTGGGAGACAGGAACGCTGAACACAGTGCCTTGGTCTCGGGAGACAGGAACGCTGAACGCACAGCCTTGGGCTCGGGAGACAGGAATGCCGAGCACTGACCCTTGGCCTTGGGAGACAGGAACGCTGAACGCAGAGTCTTGGTCTCGGGAGACAGGAATGCTGAACACAGAGCCTTGGTCTCGGGGGCAGGAACGCTGAACACAGAGCCTTGGTCTCGGGAGACAGGAATGCTGAACACAGAGCCTTGGTCTTGGGAGACAGGAACGCTGAACACAGAGCCTTGGTCTCGGGAGACAGGAATGCTGAACACAGAGCCTTGGTCTCGGGAGACAGGAACGCTGAACACAGAGCCTTGGTCTCGGGGGCAGGAACGCTGAACACAGAGCCTTGGTCTCGGGAGACAGGAACGCCGATCACAGAGCCTTGGTCTCGGGAGACAGGAACGACGAACACAGAGCCTTGGTCTCGGGGGCAGGAACGCTGAACACAGAGCCTTGGTCTCGGGAGACAGGAATGCTGAACACAGAGCCTTGGTCTCGGGGACAGGAATGCTGAACACAGAGCCTTGGTCTCGGCGGCAGGAACGCTGAACACAGAGCCTTGGTCTCGGGAGACAGGAATGCTGAACACAGAGCCTTGGTCTCGGGAGACAGGAATGCTGAACACAGAGCCTTAGTCTCGGGAGACAGGAACGCTGAACACAGAGCCTTGGTCTCGGGGGCAGGAACGCTGAACACAGAGCCTTGGTCTCGGGAGACAGGAATGCTGAACACAGAGCCTTGGGAGACAGGAATGCCGAACACAGAGCCTTGGTCTCGGGGACAGGAATGCTGAACACAGAGCCTTGGTCTCGCGGGCAGGAACGCTGAACACAGAGCCTTGGTCTCGGGGGCAGGAACGCTGAACACAGAGCCTTGGTCTCGGGAGACAGGAATGCTGAACACAGAGCTTTGGTCTCGGGAGACAGGAACGCTGAACACAGTGCCTTGGGAGACAGGAACGCCGAGCACAGAGCCTTGGCCTTGGGAGACAGGAACGCTGAACGCAGAGCCTTGGTCTCGGGAGACAGGAATGCTGAACACAGAGCCTTGGGATACAGGAATGCCGAGCACAGAGCCTTGGTCTCGGGAGACAGGAATGCCGAGCACAGAGCCTTGGCCTTGGGAGACAGGAACGCTGAACACAGAGACTTGGTCTCGGGAGACAGGAACGCTGAACACAGAGCCTTGGTCTGGGGAGACAGGAACGCTGAACACAGAGCCTTGGGAGACAGGAATGCCGAACACAGTGCCTTGGTCTCGGGGACAGGAATGCTGAACACAGAGCCTTGGTCTCGCGGGCAGGAACGCTGAACACAAAGCCTTGGTCTCGGGAGACAGGAATGCTGAACACAGACCCTTAGTCTCGGGGACAGGAATGCTGAACACAGAGCCTTGGTCTCGGGAGACAGGAACGCTGAGCACAGAGCCTTGGGAGACAGGAACGCTGAACACAGAGCCTTGGTCTCGGGAGACAGGAACGACGAACACAGAGCCTTGGTCTCGGGAGACAGGATTGCTGAACACAGAGCCTTGGTCTCGGGAGACAGGAATGCCGAACACAGAGCCTTGGGAGACAGGAATGCCGAGCTCAGAGCCTTGGCCTTGGGAGACAGGAACGCTGAACACAGAGCCTTGGTCTCGGGAGACAGGAACGCTGAACACAGAGCCTTGGTCTCAGGAGACAGGAACGCTGAACACAGAGCCTTGGTCTCGGGAGACAGGAATGCTGAACACAGAGACTTGGTCTCGGGTGACAGGAACGCTGAACACAGAGCCTTGGGAGACAGGAATGCCGAGCTCAGAGCCTTGGCCTTGGGAGACAGGAACGCTGAACACAGTACCTTGGTCTCGGGAGACAGGAACGCTGAACACAGAGCCTTGGTCTCGGGAGACAGGAATGCCGAGCACAGACCCTTGGCCTTGGGAGACAGGAACGCTGAACGCAGAGCCTTGGTCCCGGGAGACAGCAATGCTGAGCACAGAGCCTTGGCCTTGGGAGACAGGAACGCTGAACACAGAGCCTTGGTCTCGGGAGACAGGAATGCTGAACACCGAGCCTCGGGAGACAGGAATGCCGAGCACAGAGCCTTGGCCTTGGGAGACAGGAACGCTGAACACAGAACCTTGGTCTCGGGAGACAGGAATGCCGAACACAGAGCCTTGGTCTTGGGAGACAGGAATGCCGAGCACAGAGCCTTGGCCTTGGAAGACAGGAACACTGAACACAGAGCCTTGGTCTCGGGAGACAGGAACGCTGAACACAGAGCCTTGGTCTCGGGAGACAGGAACGCTGAACACAGAGCCTTGGTCTCGGGAGACAGGAACGCTGAACCCAGAGCCTTGGTCTCGGGAGACAGGAACGCTGAACACAGAGCCTTGGGAGACAGGAATGCCTAGCTCAGAGCCTTGGCCTTGGGAGACAGGAACGCTGAACACAGAGCCTTGGTCTTGGGGGACAGGAACGCTGAACACAGAGCCTTGGTCTTGGGAGACAGGAACGACAAACACAGAGCCTTGGTCAGGGGGACAGGAATGCTGAACACAGAGCCTTGGTCTCGGGAGACAGGAACGCTGAACACAGATGCTTGGTCTCGGGAGACAGGAACGCTGAACACAGAGCCTTGGTCTAGGGAGACAGGAATGCCGAGCTCAGAGCTTTGGCCTTGGGAGACAGGAACGCTGAACACAGAGCCTTGGTCTCGGGAGACAGGAACGCTGAACACAGAGCCTTGGTCTCCGGAGACAGGAACGCTGAACATAGAGCCTTGGGAGACAGGAATGCCGAGCTCAGAGCCTTGGCCTTGGGAGACAGGAACGCTGAACACAGAGCCTTGGACTCGGGAGACAGGAACGCTGAACACAGAGCCTTGGTCTCAGGAGACAGGAACGCTGAACACAGTGCCTTGGGAGACAGGAATGCCGAGCACAGAGCCTTGGCCTTGGGAGACAGGAACGCTGAACACAGAGCCTTGGTCTCGGGAGACAGGAACGCTGAACACAGAGACTTGGACTCGGGAGACAGGAACGCTGAACACAGAGCCTTGGGAGACAGGAATGCCGAGCTCAGAGCCTTGGCCTTGGGAGACAGGAACGCTGAACACAGTGCCTTGGTCTCGGGAGACAGGAACGCTGTACGCACAGCCTTGGTCTCGGGAGACAGGAATGCCGAGCACAGACCCTTGGCCTTGGGAGACAGGAACGCTGAACGCAGAGCCTTGGTCTCGGGGGCAGGAATGCTGAACACAGATCCTTGGTCTCGGGGGCAGGAATGCTGAACACAGAGCCTTGGTCTTGGGAGACAGGAATGCCGAACTCAGAGCCTTGGTCTCGGGAGACAGGAACGACGAACACAGAGCCTTGGTCTCGGGGGCAGGAACGCTGAACACAGAGCCTTGGTCTCGGGAGACAGGAACGCTGAACACAGAGCCTTGGTCTCGGGAGACAGGAACGACGAACACAGAGCCTTGGCCTTGGGAGTCAGGAACGCTGAACACAGAGCCTTGGTCTCGGGGTCAGGAATGCTGAACACAGAGCCTTGGTCTCGGGAGACAGGAACAACGAACACAGAGCCTTGGCCTCGGGGTCAGGAATGCTGAACACAGAGCCTTGGTCTCGGGAGACAGGAACGCTGAACACAGAGCCTTGGTCTCGGGAGACAGGAACGCTGAACACAGAGCCTTGGCCTTGGGAGACAGGAACGCTGAACACAGAGCCTTGGTCTCGGGAGACAGGAATGCTGAACACAGAGCCTTGGTCTCGGGAGACAGGAATGCTGAACACAGAGCCTTGGTCTCGGGAGACAGGAACGCTGAACACAGAGCCTTGGCCTTGGGAGACAGGAATGCCGAACACAGAGCCTTGGTCTCGGGAGACAGGAATGCTGAACACAGAGCCTTGGTCTCGGGAGACAGGAATGCCGAACACAGTGCCTTGGTCTCGGGAGACAGGAACGACGAACACAGAGCCTTGGTCTCGGGAGACAGGATTGCTGAACACAGAGCCTTGGGAGACAGGAATGCCGAGCACAGAGCCTTGGCCTTGGGAGGCAGGAACGCTGAACGCAGAGCCTTGGTCTCGGGTGACAGGAATGCTGAACACAGAGCCTTGGCCTTGGGAGACAGGAATGCCGAGCACAGAGCCTTGGTCTCGGGAGACAGGAACGACGAACACAGAGCCTTGGTCTCGGGAGCCAGGAACGCTGAACACAGAGCCTTGGCCTTGGGAGACAGGAATTCTGAACACAGAGCCTTGGTCTCGGGGGACAGGAACGCTGAACACAGAGCCTTGGCCTTGGGAGACAGGAATGCTGAACACAGAGCCTTGGTCTTGGGACACAGGAACGACGAACACGGAGCCTTGGTCTCGGGGGACAGGAATGCTGAACACAGAGCCTTGGTCTCGGGAGACAGGAACGACGAACACAGAGCCTTGGTCTCGGGAGACAGGAACGCTGAACACAGAGCCTTGGGAGACAGGAATGCCGAGCACAGAGCCTTGGCCTTGGGAGACAGGAACGCTGAACACAGAGTCTTGGTCTCGGGAGACAGGATCGCTGAACATAGAGCCTTGGTCTCGGGAGACAGGAACGCTGAACACAGAGCCTTGGTCTCGGGAGACAGGAACGCTGAACACAGAGCCTTGGTCTCGGGAGACAGGAACGCTGAACACAGAGCGTTGGGAGACAGGAATGCCGAGCTCAGAGCCTTGGCCTTGGGAGACAGGAACGCTGAACACAGAGCCTTGGTCTTGGGAGACAGGAACGCTGAACACAGTGCCTTGGGAGACAGGAATGCCGAGCACAGAGCCTTGGCCTTGGGAGACAGGAACGCTGAACACAGAGCCTTGGTCTCGGGAGACAGGAACGCTGAACACAGAGACTTGGTCTCGGGAGACAGGAACGCTGAACACAGAGCCTTGGTCTCGGGAGACAGGAACGCTGAACACAGAGCCTTGCGAGACAGGAATGCCGAGCTCAGAGCCTTGGCCTTGGGAGACAGGAACGCTGAACACAGAGCCTTGGTCTCGGGAGACAGGAACGCTGAACACAGAGCCTTGGTCTCGGGAGACAGGAACGCTGAACACAGAGCCTTGGTCTCAGGAGACAGGAACGCTGAACACAGAGCCTTGGTCTCGGGAGACAGGAATGCTGAACACAGAGACTTGGTCTCGGGTGACAGGAACGCTGAACACAGAGCCTTGGGAGACAGGAATGCCGAGCTCAGAGCCTTGGCCTTGGGAGACAGGAACGCTGAACACAGTACCTTGGTCTAGGGAGACAGGAACGCTGAACACAGAGCCTTGGTCTCGGGAGACAGGAATGCCGAGCACAGACCCTTGGCCTTGGGAGACAGGAACGCTGAACGCAGAGCCTTGGTCCCGGGAGACAGCAATGCTGAGCACAGAGCCTTGGCCTTGGGAGACAGGAACGCTGAACACAGAGCCTTGGTCTCGGGAGACAGGAATGCTGAACACCGAGCCTCGGGAGACAGGAATGCCGAGCACAGAGCCTTGGCCTTGGGAGACAGGAACGCTGAACACAGAACCTTGGTCTCGGGAGACAGGAATGCCGAACACAGAGCCTTGGTCTTGGGAGACAGGAATGCCGAACTCAGAGCCTTGGTCTCGGGAGACAGGAACGACGAACACAGAGCCTTGGTCTCGGGGGCAGGAACGCTGAACACAGAGCCTTGGTCTCGGGAGACAGGAACGCTGAACACAGAGCCTTGGTCTCGGGAGACAGGAACGCCGAGCACAGACCCTTGGCCTTGGGAGACAGGAACGCTGAACGCAGAGCCTTGGTCTCGGGGGCAGGAATGCTGAACACAGAGCCTTGGTCTCGGGAGACAGGAACAACGAACACAGAGCCTTGGCCTCGGGGTCAGGAATGCTGAACACAGAGCCTTGGTCTCGGGAGACAGGAACGCTGAACACAGAGCCTTGGTCTCGGGAGACAGGAACGCTGAACACAGAGCCTTGGCCTTGGGAGACAGGAACGCTGAACACAGAGCCTTGGTCTCGGGAGACAGGAATGCTGAACACAGAGCCTTGGTCTCGGGAGACAGGAATGCTGAACACAGAGCCTTGGTCTCGGGAGACAGGAACGCTGAACACAGAGCCTTGGCCTTGGGAGACAGGAATGCCGAACACAGAGCCTTGGTCTCGGGAGACAGGAATGCTGAACACAGAGCCTTGGTCTCGGGAGACAGGAATGCCGAACACAGTGCCTTGGTCTCGGGAGACAGGAACGACGAACACAGAGCCTTGGTCTCGGGAGACAGGATTGCTGAACACAGAGCCTTGGGAGACAGGAATGTCGAGCACAGTGCCTTGGCCTTGGGAGGCAGGAACGCTGAACGCAGAGCCTTGGTCTCGGGTGACAGGAATGCTGAACACAGAGCCTTGGCCTTGGGAGACAGGAATGCCGAGCACAGAGCCTTGGTCTCGGGAGACAGGAACGACGAACACAGAGCCTTGGTCTCGGGAGCCAGGAACGCTGAACACAGAGCCTTGGCCTTGGGAGACAGGAATTCTGAACACAGAGCCTTGGTCTCGGGGGACAGGAACGCTGAACACAGAGCCTTGGCCTTGGGAGACAGGAATGCTGAACACAGAGCCTTGGTCTTGGGACACAGGAACGACGAACACGGAGCCTTGGTCTCGGGGGACAGGAATGCTGAACACAGAGCCTTGGTCTCGGGAGACAGGAACGACGAACACAGAGCCTTGGTCTCGGGAGACAGGAACGCTGAACACAGAGCCTTGGGAGACAGGAATGCCGAGCACAGAGCCTTGGCCTTGGGAGACAGGAACGCTGAACACAGAGCCTTGGTCTCGGGAGACAGGATCGCTGAACATAGAGCCTTGGTCTCGGGAGACAGGAACGCTGAACACAGAGCCTTGGTCTCGGGAGACAGGAACGCTGAACACAGAGCCTTGGTCTCGGGAGACAGGAACGCTGAACACAGAGCCTTGGGAGACAGGAATGCCGAGCTCAGAGCCTTGGCCTTGGGAGACAGGAACGCTGAACACAGAGCCTTGGTCTTGGGAGACAGGAACGCTGAACACAGTGACTTGGGAGACAGGAATGCCAAGCACAGAGCCTTGGCCTTGGGAGACAGGAACGCTGAACACAGAGCCTTGGTCTCGGGAGACAGGAACGCTGAACACAGAGACTTGGTCTCGGGAGACAGGAACGCCGAACACAGAGCCTTGGTCTCGGGAGACAGGAACGCTGAACACAGAGCCTTGCGAGACAGGAATGCCGAGCTCAGAGCCTTGGCCTTGGGAGACAGGAACGCTGAACACAGAGCCTTGGTCTCGGGAGACAGGAACGCTGAACACAGAGCCTTGGTCTCGGGAGACAGGAACGCTGAACACAGAGCCTTGGTCTCAGGAGACAGGAACGCTGAACACAGAGCCTTGGTCTCGGGAGACAGGAACGCTGAACACAGAGACTTGGACTCGGGAGACAGGAACGCTGAACACAGAGCCTTGGGAGACAGGAATGCCGAGCTCAGAGCCTTGGCCTTGGGAGACAGGAACGCTGAACACAGTGCCTTGGTCTCGGGAGACAGGAACGCTGAACGCACAGCCTTGGTCTCGGGAGACAGGAATGCCGAGCACAGACCCTTGGCCTTGGGAGACAGGAACGCTGAACGCAGAGCCTTGGTCTCGGGGGCAGGAATGCTGAACACAGATCCTTGGTCTCGGGGGCAGGAATGCTGAACACAGAGCCTTGGTCTTGGGAGACAGGAATGCCGAACTCAGAGCCTTGGTCTCGGGAGACAGGAACGACGAACACAGAGCCTTGGTCTCGGGAGACAGGAACGCTGAACACAGAGCCTTGGTCTCGGGAGACAGGAACGACGAACACAGAGCCTTGGCCTTGGGAGTCAGGAACGCTGAACACAGAGCCTTGGTCTCGGGGTCAGGAATGCTGAACACAGAGCCTTGGTCTCGGGAGACAGGAACAACGAACACAGAGCCTTGGCCTCGGGGTCAGGAATGCTGAACACAGAGCCTTGGTCTCGGGAGACAGGAACGCTGAACACAGAGCCTTGGTCTCGGGAGACAGGAACGCTGAACACAGAGCCTTGGCCTTGGGAGACAGGAACGCTGAACACAGAGCCTTGGTCTCGGGAGACAGGAATGCTGAACACAGAGCCTTGGTCTCGGGAGACAGGAATGCTGAACACAGAGCCTTGGTCTCGGGAGACAGGAACGCTGAACACAGAGCCTTGGCCTTGGGAGACAGGAATGCCGAACACAGAGCCTTGGTCTCGGGAGACAGGAATGCTGAACACAGAGCCTTGGTCTCGGGAGACAGGAATGCCGAACACAGTGCCTTGGTCTCGGGAGACAGGAACGACGAACACAGAGCCTTGGTCTCGGGAGACAGGATTGCTGAACACAGAGCCTTGGGAGACAGGAATGTCGAGCACAGTGCCTTGGCCTTGGGAGGCAGGAACGCTGAACGCAGAGCCTTGGTCTCGGGTGACAGGAATGCTGAACACAGAGCCTTGGCCTTGGGAGACAGGAATGCCGAGCACAGAGCCTTGGTCTCGGGAGACAGGAACGACGAACACAGAGCCTTGGTCTCGGGAGCCAGGAACGCTGAACACAGAGCCTTGGCCTTGGGAGACAGGAATTCTGAACACAGAGCCTTGGTCTCGGGGGACAGGAACGCTGAACACAGAGCCTTGGCCTTGGGAGACAGGAATGCTGAACACAGAGCCTTGGTCTTGGGACACAGGAACGACGAACACGGAGCCTTGGTCTCGGGGGACAGGAATGCTGAACACAGAGCCTTGGTCTCGGGAGACAGGAACGACGAACACAGAGCCTTGGTCTCGGGAGACAGGAACGCTGAACACAGAGCCTTGGGAGACAGGAATGCCGAGCACAGAGCCTTGGCCTTGGGAGACAGGAACGCTGAACACAGAGCCTTGGTCTCGGGAGACAGGATCGCTGAACATAGAGCCTTGGTCTCGGGAGACAGGAACGCTGAACACAGAGCCTTGGTCTCGGGAGACAGGAACGCTGAACACAGAGCCTTGGTCTCGGGAGACAGGAACGCTGAACACAGAGCCTTGGGAGACAGGAATGCCGAGCTCAGAGCCTTGGCCTTGGGAGACAGGAACGCTGAACACAGAGCCTTGGTCTTGGGAGACAGGAACGCTGAACACAGTGACTTGGGAGACAGGAATGCCAAGCACAGAGCCTTGGCCTTGGGAGACAGGAACGCTGAACACAGAGCCTTGGTCTCGGGAGACAGGAACGCTGAACACAGAGACTTGGTCTCGGGAGACAGGAACGCCGAACACAGAGCCTTGGTCTCGGGAGACAGGAACGCTGAACACAGAGCCTTGCGAGACAGGAATGCCGAGCTCAGAGCCTTGGCCTTGGGAGACAGGAACGCTGAACACAGAGCCTTGGTCTCGGGAGACAGGAACGCTGAACACAGAGCCTTGGTCTCGGGAGACAGGAACGCTGAACACAGAGCCTTGGTCTCAGGAGACAGGAACGCTGAACACAGAGCCTTGGTCTCGGGAGACAGGAACGCTGAACACAGAGACTTGGACTCGGGAGACAGGAACGCTGAACACAGAGCCTTGGGAGACAGGAATGCCGAGCTCAGAGCCTTGGCCTTGGGAGACAGGAACGCTGAACACAGTGCCTTGGTCTCGGGAGACAGGAACGCTGAACGCACAGCCTTGGTCTCGGGAGACAGGAATGCCGAGCACAGACCCTTGGCCTTGGGAGACAGGAACGCTGAACGCAGAGCCTTGGTCTCGGGGGCAGGAATGCTGAACACAGATCCTTGGTCTCGGGGGCAGGAATGCTGAACACAGAGCCTTGGTCTTGGGAGACAGGAATGCCGAACTCAGAGCCTTGGTCTCGGGAGACAGGAACGACGAACACAGAGCCTTGGTCTCGGGGGCAGGAACGCTGAACACAGAGCCTTGGTCTCGGGAGACAGGAACGCTGAACACAGAGCCTTGGTCTCGGGAGACAGGAACGACGAACACAGAGCCTTGGCCTTGGGAGTCAGGAACGCTGAACACAGAGCCTTGGTCTCGGGGTCAGGAATGCTGAACACAGAGCCTTGGTCTCGGGAGACAGGAACAACGAACACAGAGCCTTGGCCTCGGGGTCAGGAATGCTGAACACAGAGCCTTGGTCTCGGGAGACAGGAACGCTGAACACAGAGCCTTGGTCTCGGGAGACAGGAACGCTGAACACAGAGCCTTGGCCTTGGGAGACAGGAACGCTGAACACAGAGCCTTGGTCTCGGGATACAGGAATGCTGAACACAGAGCCTTGGTCTCGGGAGACAGGAATGCTGAACACAGAGCCTTGGTCTCGGGAGACAGGAACGCTGAACACAGAGCCTTGGCCTTGGGAGACAGGAATGCCGAACACAGAGCCTTGGTCTCGGGAGACAGGAATGCTGAACACAGAGCCTTGGTCTCGGGAGACAGGAATGCCGAACACAGTGCCTTGGTCTCGGGAGACAGGAACGACGAACACAGAGCCTTGGTCTCGGGAGACAGGATTGCTGAACACAGAGCCTTGGGAGACAGGAATGCCGAGCACAGAGCCTTGGCCTTGGGAGGCAGGAACGCTGAACGCAGAGCCTTGGTCTCGGGTGACAGGAATGCTGAACACAGAGCCTTGGCCTTGGGAGACAGGAATGCCGAGCACAGAGCCTTGGTCTCGGGAGACAGGAACGACGAACACAGAGCCTTGGTCTCGGGAGCCAGGAACGCTGAACACAGAGCCTTGGCCTTGGGAGACAGGAATTCTGAACACAGAGCCTTGGTCTCGGGGGACAGGAACGCTGAACACAGAGCCTTGGCCTTGGGAGACAGGAATGCTGAACACAGAGCCTTGGTCTTGGGACACAGGAACGACGAACACGGAGCCTTGGTCTCGGGGGACAGGAATGCTGAACACAGAGCCTTGGTCTCGGGAGACAGGAACGACGAACACAGAGCCTTGGTCTCGGGAGACAGGAACGCTGAACACAGAGCCTTGGGAGACAGGAATGCCGAGCACAGAGCCTTGGCCTTGGGAGACAGGAACGCTGAACACAGAGTCTTGGTCTCGGGAGACAGGATCGCTGAACATAGAGCCTTGGTCTCGGGAGACAGGAACGCTGAACACAGAGCCTTGGTCTCGGGAGACAGGAACGCTGAACACAGAGCCTTGGTCTCGGGAGACAGGAACGCTGAACACAGAGCCTTGGGAGACAGGAATGCCGAGCTCAGAGCCTTGGCCTTGGGAGACAGGAACGCTGAACACAGAGCCTTGGTCTTGGGAGACAGGAACGCTGAACACAGTGCCTTGGGAGACAGGAATGCCGAGCACAGAGCCTTGGCCTTGGGAGACAGGAACGCTGAACACAGAGCCTTGGTCTCGGGAGACAGGAACGCTGAACACAGAGACTTGGTCTCGGGAGACAGGAACGCTGAACACAGAGCCTTGGTCTCGGGAGACAGGAACGCTGAACACAGAGCCTTGCGAGACAGGAATGCCGAGCTCAGAGCCTTGGCCTTGGGAGACAGGAACGCTGAACACAGAGCCTTGGTCTCGGGAGACAGGAACGCTGAACACAGAGCCTTGGTCTCGGGAGACAGGAACGCTGAACACAGAGCCTTGGTCTCAGGAGACAGGAACGCTGAACACAGAGCCTTGGTCTCGGGAGACAGGAATGCTGAACACAGAGACTTGGTCTCGGGTGACAGGAACGCTGAACACAGAGCCTTGGGAGACAGGAATGCCGAGCTCAGAGCCTTGGCCTTGGGAGACAGGAACGCTGAACACAGTACCTTGGTCTAGGGAGACAGGAACGCTGAACACAGAGCCTTGGTCTCGGGAGACAGGAATGCCGAGCACAGACCCTTGGCCTTGGGAGACAGGAACGCTGAACGCAGAGCCTTGGTCCCGGGAGACAGCAATGCTGAGCACAGAGCCTTGGCCTTGGGAGACAGGAACGCTGAACACAGAGCCTTGGTCTCGGGAGACAGGAATGCTGAACACCGAGCCTCGGGAGACAGGAATGCCGAGCACAGAGCCTTGGCCTTGGGAGACAGGAACGCTGAACACAGAACCTTGGTCTCGGGAGACAGGAATGCCGAACACAGAGCCTTGGTCTTGGGAGACAGGAATGCCGAGCACAGAGCCTTGGCCTTGGAAGACAGGAACACTGAACACAGAGCCTTGGTCTTGGGAGACAGGAACGCTGAACGCACAGCCTTGGTCTCGGGAGACAGGAATGCCGAGCACAGACCCTTGGCCTTGGGAGACAGGAACGCTGAACGCAGAGCCTTGGTCTCGGGGGCAGGAATGCTGAACACAGATCCTTGGTCTCGGGGGCAGGAATGCTGAACACAGAGCCTTGGTCTTGGGAGACAGGAATGCCGAACTCAGAGCCTTGGTCTCGGGAGACAGGAACGACGAACACAGAGCCTTGGTCTCGGGGGCAGGAACGCTGAACACAGAGCCTTGGTCTCGGGAGACAGGAACGCTGAACACAGAGCCTTGGTCTCGGGAGACAGGAACGACGAACACAGAGCCTTGGCCTTGGGAGTCAGGAACGCTGAACACAGAGCCTTGGTCTCGGGGTCAGGAATGCTGAACACAGAGCCTTGGTCTCGGGAGACAGGAACAACGAACACAGAGCCTTGGCCTTGGGGTCAGGAATGCTGAACACAGAGCCTTGGTCTCGGGAGACAGGAACGCTGAACACAGAGCCTTGGTCTCGGGAGACAGGAACGCTGAACACAGAGCCTTGGCCTTGGGAGACAGGAACGCTGAACACAGAGCCTTGGTCTCGGGAGACAGGAATGCTGAACACAGAGCCTTGGTCTCGGGAGACAGGAATGCTGAACACAGAGCCTTGGTCTCGGGAGACAGGAACGCTGAACACAGAGCCTTGGCCTTGGGAGACAGGAATGCCGAACACAGAGCCTTGGTCTCGGGAGACAGGAATGCTGAACACAGAGCCTTGGTCTCGGGAGACAGGAATGCCGAACACAGTGCCTTGGTCTCGGGAGACAGGAACGACGAACACAGAGCCTTGGTCTCGGGAGACAGGATTGCTGAACACAGAGCCTTGGGAGACAGGAATGCCGAGCACAGTGCCTTGGCCTTGGGAGGCAGGAACGCTGAACGCAGAGCCTTGGTCTCGGGTGACAGGAATGCTGAACACAGAGCCTTGGCCTTGGGAGACAGGAATGCCGAGCACAGAGCCTTGGTCTCGGGAGACAGGAACGACGAACACAGAGCCTTGGTCTCGGGAGCCAGGAACGCTGAACACAGAGCCTTGGCCTTGGGAGACAGGAATTCTGAACACAGAGCCTTGGTCTCGGGGGACAGGAACGCTGAACACAGAGCCTTGGCCTTGGGAGACAGGAATGCTGAACACAGAGCCTTGGTCTTGGGACACAGGAACGACGAACACGGAGCCTTGGTCTCGGGGGACAGGAATGCTGAACACAGAGCCTTGGTCTCGGGAGACAGGAACGACGAACACAGAGCCTTGGTCTCGGGAGACAGGAACGCTGAACACAGAGCCTTGGGAGACAGGAATGCCGAGCACAGAGCCTTGGCCTTGGGAGACAGGAACGCTGAACACAGAGCCTTGGTCTCGGGAGACAGGATCGCTGAACATAGAGCCTTGGTCTCGGGAGACAGGAACGCTGAACACAGAGCCTTGGTCTCGGGAGACAGGAACGCTGAACACAGAGCCTTGGTCTCGGGAGACAGGAACGCTGAACACAGAGCCTTGGGAGACAGGAATGCCGAGCTCAGAGCCTTGGCCTTGGGAGACAGGAACGCTGAACACAGAGCCTTGGTCTTGGGAGACAGGAACGCTGAACACAGTGACTTGGGAGACAGGAATGCCAAGCACAGAGCCTTGGCCTTGGGAGACAGGAACGCTGAACACAGAGCCTTGGTCTCGGGAGACAGGAACGCTGAACACAGAGACTTGGTCTCGGGAGACAGGAACGCCGAACACAGAGCCTTGGTCTCGGGAGACAGGAACGCTGAACACAGAGCCTTGCGAGACAGGAATGCCGAGCTCAGAGCCTTGGCCTTGGGAGACAGGAACGCTGAACACAGAGCCTTGGTCTCGGGAGACAGGAACGCTGAACACAGAGCCTTGGTCTCGGGAGACAGGAACGCTGAACACAGAGCCTTGGTCTCAGGAGACAGGAACGCTGAACACAGAGCCTTGGTCTCGGGAGACAGGAATGCTGAACACAGAGACTTGGTCTCGGGTGACAGGAACGCTGAACACAGAGCCTTGGGAGACAGGAATGCCGAGCTCAGAGCCTTGGCCTTGGGAGACAGGAACGCTGAACACAGTACCTTGGTCTCGGGAGACAGGAACGCTGAACACAGAGCCTTGGTCTCGGGAGACAGGAATGCCGAGCACAGACCCTTGGCCTTGGGAGACAGGAACGCTGAACGCAGAGCCTTGGTCCCGGGAGACAGCAATGCTGAGCACAGAGCCTTGGCCTTGGGAGACAGGAACGCTGAACACAGAGCCTTGGTCTCGGGAGACAGGAATGCTGAACACCGAGCCTCGGGAGACAGGAATGCCGAGCACAGAGCCTTGGCCTTGGGAGACAGGAACGCTGAACACAGAACCTTGGTCTCGGGAGACAGGAACGCTGAACACAGAGCCTTGGGAGACAGGAATGCCGAGCTCAGAGCCTTGGCCTTGGGAGACAGGAACGCTGAACACAGAGCCTTGGTCTTGGGAGACAGGAACGCTGAACACAGTGCCTTGGGAGACAGGAATGCCGAGCACAGAGCCTTGGCCTTGGGAGACAGGAACGCTGAACACAGAGCCTTGGTCTCGGGAGACAGGAACGCTGAACACAGAGACTTGGTCTCGGGAGACAGGAACGCTGAACACAGAGCCTTGGTCTCGGGAGACAGGAACGCTGAACACAGAGCCTTGGGAGACAGGAATGCCGAGCTCAGAGCCTTGGCCTTGGGAGACAGGAACGCTGAACACAGAGCCTTGGTCTCGGGAGACAGGAACGCTGAACACAGAGCCTTGGTCTTGGGAGACAGGAATGCCGAGCACAGAGCCTTGGTCTCGGGGGACAGGAACGCTGAACACAGAGCCTTGGTCTTGGGAGACAGGAACGACAAACACAGAGCCTTGGTCTCGGGGGACAGGAATGCTGAACACAGAGCCTTGGTCTCGGGAGACAGGAACGCTGAACACAGATGCTTGGTCTCGGGAGACAGGAACGCTGAACACATAGCCTTGGGAGACAGGAATGCCGAGCTCAGAGCCTTGGCCTTGGGGGACAGGAACGCTGAACACAGAGCCTTGGTCTCGGGAGACAGGAACGCTGAACACAGAGCCTTGGTCTCGGGAGACAGGAACGCTGAACACAGAGCCTTGGTCTCGGGAGACAGGAATGCTGAATATAGAGCCTTGGGAGACAGGAATGCCGAGCACAGACCCTTGGTCTTGGGAGACAGCAACGCTGAACGCAGAGCCTTGGTCTCGGGAGACAGGAATGCTGAGCACAGAGCCTTGGCCTTGGGAGACAGGAACGCTGAACACAGAGCCTTGGTCTCTGGAGACAGGAATGCTGAACACAGAGCCTTGGAAGACAGGAACGCCGAGCACAGAGCCTTGGCCTTGGGAGACAGGAACGCTGAATACAGAGCCTTGGTCTCGGGAGACAGGAATGCCGAACACAGAGCCTTGGTCTTGGGAGACAGGAATGCCGAGCTCAGAGCCTTAGTCTCGGGAGACAGGAACGCTGAACACAGAGCCTTGGTCTCGGGAGACAGGAACGCTGAACACAGAGCCTCGGGAGACAGGAATGCCGAGCACAGAGCCTTGGCCTTGGGAGACAGGAACGCTGAACACAGATCCTTGGTCTCGGGAGACAGGAATGCCGAACACAGAGCCTTGGTCTCGGGAGACAGGAACACCGAGCACAGAGCCTTGGCCTTGGAAGACAGGAACACTGAACACAGAGCCTTGGTCTCGGGAGACAGGAACGCTGAACACAGAGCCTTGGTCTCGGGAGACAGGAACGCTGAACACAGAGCCTTGGTCTCGGGAGACAGGAACGCTGAACCCAGAGCCTTGGTCTCGGGAGACAGGAACGCTGAACACAGAGCCTTGGGAGACAGGAATGCCTAGCTCAGAGCCTTGGCCTTGGGAGACAGGAACGCTGAACCCAGAGCCTTGGTCTCGGGAGACAGGAACGCTGAACACAGAGCCTTGGGAGACAGGAATGCCTAGCTCAGAGCCTTGGCCTTGGGAGACAGGAATGCTGAACACAGAGCCTTGGTCTCGGGAGACAGGAACGCTGAACACAGAGCCTTGGTCTTGGGAGACAGGAACGACAAACACAGAGACTTGGTCTCGGTGGACAGGAATGCTGAACACAGAGCCTTGGTCTCGGGAGACAGGAACGCTGAACACAGATGCTTGGTCTCGGGAGACAGGAACGCTGAACACAGAGCCTTGGTCTAGGGAGACAGGAATGCCGAGCTCAGAGCTTTGGCCTTGGGAGACAGGAACGCTGAACGCAGAGCCTTGGTCTCGGGAGACAGGAACGCTGAACACAGAGCCTTGGTCTCGGGAGACAGGAACGCTGAACACAGAGCCTTGGTCTCCGGAGACAGGAACGCTGAACACAGAGCCTTGGTCTCAGGAGACAGGAACGCTGAACACAGTGCCTTGGGAGACAGGAATGCCGAGCACAGAGCCTTGGCCTTGGGAGACAGGAACGCTGAACACAGAGCCTTGGGAGACAGGAATGCCGAGCTCAGAGCCTTGGCCTTGGGGGACAGGAACGCTGAACACAGAGCCTTGGTCTCGGGAGACAGGAACGCTGAACACAGAGCCTTGGTCTCGGGAGACAGGAACGCTGAACACAGAGCCTTGGTCTCGGGAGACAGGAATGCTGAATATAGAGCCTTGGGAGACAGGAATGCCGAGCACAGACCCTTGGTCTTGGGAGACAGCAACGCTGAACGCAGAGCCTTGGTCTCGGGAGACAGGAATGCTGAGCACAGAGCCTTGGCCTTGGGAGACAGGAACGCTGAACACAGAGCCTTGGTCTCTGGAGACAGGAATGCTGAACACAGAGCCTTGGAAGACAGGAACGCCGAGCACAGAGCCTTGGCCTTGGGAGACAGGAACGCTGAATACAGAGCCTTGGTCTCGGGAGACAGGAATGCCGAACACAGAGCCTTGGTCTTGGGAGACAGGAATGCCGAGCTCAGAGCCTTGGTCTCGGGAGACAGGAACGCTGAACACAGAGCCTTGGTCTCGGGAGACAGGAACGCTGAACACAGAGCCTCGGGAGACAGGAATGCCGAGCACAGAGCCTTGGCCTTGGGAGACAGGAACGCTGAACACAGATCCTTGGTCTCGGGAGACAGGAATGCCGAACACAGAGCCTTGGTCTCGGGAGACAGGAACACCGAGCACAGAGCCTTGGCCTTGGAAGACAGGAACACTGAACACAGAGCCTTGGTCTCGGGAGACAGGAACGCTGAACACAGAGCCTTGGTCTCGGGAGACAGGAACGCTGAACACAGAGCCTTGGTCTCGGGAGACAGGAACGCTGAACCCAGAGCCTTGGTCTCGGGAGACAGGAACGCTGAACACAGAGCCTTGGGAGACAGGAATGCCTAGCTCAGAGCCTTGGCCTTGGGAGACAGGAACGCTGAACCCAGAGCCTTGGTCTCGGGAGACAGGAACGCTGAACACAGAGCCTTGGGAGACAGGAATGCCTAGCTCAGAGCCTTGGCCTTGGGAGACAGGAATGCTGAACACAGAGCCTTGGTCTCGGGAGACAGGAACGCTGAACACAGAGCCTTGGTCTTGGGAGACAGGAACGACAAACACAGAGACTTGGTCTCGGGGGACAGGAATGCTGAACACAGAGCCTTGGTCTCGGGAGACAGGAACGCTGAACACAGATGCTTGGTCTCGGGAGACAGGAACGCTGAACACAGAGCCTTGGTCTAGGGAGACAGGAATGCCGAGCTCAGAGCTTTGGCCTTGGGAGACAGGAACGCTGAACGCAGAGCCTTGGTCTCGGGAGACAGGAACGCTGAACACAGAGCCTTGGTCTCGGGAGACAGGAACGCTGAACACAGAGCCTTGGTCTCCGGAGACAGGAACGCTGAACACAGAGCCTTGGTCTCAGGAGACAGGAACGCTGAACACAGTGCCTTGGGAGACAGGAATGCCGAGCACAGAGCCTTGGCCTTGGGAGACAGGAACGCTGAACACAGAGCCTTGGTCTCGGGAGACAGGAACGCTGAACACAGAGACTTGGACTCGGGAGACAGGAACGCTGAACACAGAGCCTTGGGAGACAGGAATGCCGAGCTCAGAGCCTTGGCCTTGGGAGACAGGAACGCTGAACACAGTGCCTTGGTCTCGGGAGACAGGAACGCTGAACGCACAGCCTTGGTCTCGGGAGACAGGAATGCCGAGCACAGACCCTTGGCCTTGGGAGACAGGAACGCTGAACGCAGAGCCTTGGTCTCGGGGGCAGGAATGCTGAACACAGATCCTTGGTCTCGGGGGCAGGAATAGTGAACACAGAGCCTTGGTCTCGGGAGACAGGAACGCTGAACACAGAGCCTTGGGAGACAGGAATGCCGAACTCAGAGCCTTGGTCTCGGGAGACAGGAACGACGAACACAGAGCCTTGGTCTCGGGGGCAGGAACGCTGAACACAGAGCCTTGGTCTCGGGAGACAGGAACGCTGAACACAGAGCCTTGGTCTCGGGAGACAGGAACGACGAACACAGAGCCTTGGCCTTGGGAGTCAGGAACGCTGAACACAGAGCCTTGGTCTCGGGGTCAGGAATGCTGAACACAGAGCCTTGGTCTCGGGAGACAGGAACAACGAACACAGAGCCTTGGCCTCGGGGTCAGGAATGCTGAACACAGAGCCTTGGTCTCGGGAGACAGGAACGCTGAACACAGAGCCTTGGTCTCGGGAGACAGGAACGCTGAACACAGAGCCTTGGCCTTGGGAGACAGGAACGCTGAACACAGAGCCTTGGTCTCGGGAGACAGGAATGCTCAACACAGAGCCTTGGTCTCGGGAGACAGGAATGCTGAACACAGAGCCTTGGTCTCGGGAGACAGGAACGCTGAACACAGAGCCTTGGCCTTGGGAGACAGGAATGCCGAACACAGAGCCTTGGTCTCGGGAGACAGGAATGCTGAACACAGAGCCTTGGTCTCGGGAGACAGGAATGCCGAACACAGTGCCTTGGTCTCGGGAGACAGGAACGACGAACACAGAGCCTTAGTCTCGGGAGACAGGATTGCTGAACACAGAGCCTTGGGAGACAGGAATGCTGAGCACAGAGCCTTGGCCTTGGGAGGCAGGAACGCTGAACGCAGAGCCTTGGTCTCGGGTGACAGGAATGCTGAACACAGAGCCTTGGCCTTGGGAGACAGGAATGCCGAGCACAGAGCCTTGGTCTCGGGAGACAGGAACGACGAACACAGAGCCTTGGTCTCGGGAGCCAGGAACGCTGAACACAGAGCCTTGGCCTTGGGAGACAGGAATTCTGAACACAGAGCCTTGGTCTCGGGGGACAGGAACGCTGAACACAGAGCCTTGGCCTTGGGAGACAGGAATGCTGAACACAGAGCCTTGGTCTTGGGACACAGGAACGACGAACACAGAGCCTTGGTCTCGGGGGACAGGAATGCTGAACACAGAGCCTTGGTCTCGGGAGACAGGAACGCTGAACACAGAGCCTTGGTCTTGGGAGACAGGAATGCCGAGCACAGAGCCTTGGTCTCGGGGGACAGGAACGCTGAACACAGAGCCTTGGTCTTGGGAGACAGGAACGACAAACACAGAGCCTTGGTCTCGGGGGACAGGAATGCTGAACACAGAGCCTTGGTCTCGGGAGACAGGAACGCTGAACACAGATGCTTGGTCTCGGGAGACAGGAACGCTGAACACATAGCCTTGGGAGACAGGAATGCCGAGCTCAGAGCCTTGGCCTTGGGGGACAGGAACGCTGAACACAGAGCCTTGGTCTCGGGAGACAGGAACGCTGAACACAGAGCCTTGGTCTCGGGAGACAGGAACGCTGAACACAGAGCCTTGGTCTCGGGAGACAGGAATGCTGAATATAGAGCCTTGGGAGACAGGAATGCCGAGCACAGACCCTTGGTCTTGGGAGACAGCAACGCTGAACGCAGAGCCTTGGTCTCGGGAGACAGGAATGCTGAGCACAGAGCCTTGGCCTTGGGAGACAGGAACGCTGAACACAGAGCCTTGGTCTCTGGAGACAGGAATGCTGAACACAGAGCCTTGGAAGACAGGAACGCCGAGCACAGAGCCTTGGCCTTGGGAGACAGGAACGCTGAATACAGAGCCTTGGTCTCGGGAGACAGGAATGCCGAACACAGAGCCTTGGTCTTGGGAGACAGGAATGCCGAGCTCAGAGCCTTAGTCTCGGGAGACAGGAACGCTGAACACAGAGCCTTGGTCTCGGGAGACAGGAACGCTGAACACAGAGCCTCGGGAGACAGGAATGCCGAGCACAGAGCCTTGGCCTTGGGAGACAGGAACGCTGAACACAGATCCTTGGTCTCGGGAGACAGGAATGCCGAACACAGAGCCTTGGTCTCGGGAGACAGGAACACCGAGCACAGAGCCTTGGCCTTGGAAGACAGGAACACTGAACACAGAGCCTTGGTCTCGGGAGACAGGAACGCTGAACACAGAGCCTTGGTCTCGGGAGACAGGAACGCTGAACACAGAGCCTTGGTCTCGGGAGACAGGAACGCTGAACCCAGAGCCTTGGTCTCGGGAGACAGGAACGCTGAACACAGAGCCTTGGGAGACAGGAATGCCTAGCTCAGAGCCTTGGCCTTGGGAGACAGGAACGCTGAACCCAGAGCCTTGGTCTCGGGAGACAGGAACGCTGAACACAGAGCCTTGGGAGACAGGAATGCCTAGCTCAGAGCCTTGGCCTTGGGAGACAGGAATGCTGAACACAGAGCCTTGGTCTCGGGAGACAGGAACGCTGAACACAGAGCCTTGGTCTTGGGAGACAGGAACGACAAACACAGAGACTTGGTCTCGGTGGACAGGAATGCTGAACACAGAGCCTTGGTCTCGGGAGACAGGAACGCTGAACACAGATGCTTGGTCTCGGGAGACAGGAACGCTGAACACAGAGCCTTGGTCTAGGGAGACAGGAATGCCGAGCTCAGAGCTTTGGCCTTGGGAGACAGGAACGCTGAACGCAGAGCCTTGGTCTCGGGAGACAGGAACGCTGAACACAGAGCCTTGGTCTCGGGAGACAGGAACGCTGAACACAGAGCCTTGGTCTCCGGAGACAGGAACGCTGAACACAGAGCCTTGGTCTCAGGAGACAGGAACGCTGAACACAGTGCCTTGGGAGACAGGAATGCCGAGCACAGAGCCTTGGCCTTGGGAGACAGGAACGCTGAACACAGAGCCTTGGGAGACAGGAATGCCGAGCTCAGAGCCTTGGCCTTGGGGGACAGGAACGCTGAACACAGAGCCTTGGTCTCGGGAGACAGGAACGCTGAACACAGAGCCTTGGTCTCGGGAGACAGGAACGCTGAACACAGAGCCTTGGTCTCGGGAGACAGGAATGCTGAATATAGAGCCTTGGGAGACAGGAATGCCGAGCACAGACCCTTGGTCTTGGGAGACAGCAACGCTGAACGCAGAGCCTTGGTCTCGGGAGACAGGAATGCTGAGCACAGAGCCTTGGCCTTGGGAGACAGGAACGCTGAACACAGAGCCTTGGTCTCTGGAGACAGGAATGCTGAACACAGAGCCTTGGAAGACAGGAACGCCGAGCACAGAGCCTTGGCCTTGGGAGACAGGAACGCTGAATACAGAGCCTTGGTCTCGGGAGACAGGAATGCCGAACACAGAGCCTTGGTCTTGGGAGACAGGAATGCCGAGCTCAGAGCCTTGGTCTCGGGAGACAGGAACGCTGAACACAGAGCCTTGGTCTCGGGAGACAGGAACGCTGAACACAGAGCCTCGGGAGACAGGAATGCCGAGCACAGAGCCTTGGCCTTGGGAGACAGGAACGCTGAACACAGATCCTTGGTCTCGGGAGACAGGAATGCCGAACACAGAGCCTTGGTCTCGGGAGACAGGAACACCGAGCACAGAGCCTTGGCCTTGGAAGACAGGAACACTGAACACAGAGCCTTGGTCTCGGGAGACAGGAACGCTGAACACAGAGCCTTGGTCTCGGGAGACAGGAACGCTGAACACAGAGCCTTGGTCTCGGGAGACAGGAACGCTGAACCCAGAGCCTTGGTCTCGGGAGACAGGAACGCTGAACACAGAGCCTTGGGAGACAGGAATGCCTAGCTCAGAGCCTTGGCCTTGGGAGACAGGAACGCTGAACCCAGAGCCTTGGTCTCGGGAGACAGGAACGCTGAACACAGAGCCTTGGGAGACAGGAATGCCTAGCTCAGAGCCTTGGCCTTGGGAGACAGGAATGCTGAACACAGAGCCTTGGTCTCGGGAGACAGGAACGCTGAACACAGAGCCTTGGTCTTGGGAGACAGGAACGACAAACACAGAGACTTGGTCTCGGGGGACAGGAATGCTGAACACAGAGCCTTGGTCTCGGGAGACAGGAACGCTGAACACAGATGCTTGGTCTCGGGAGACAGGAACGCTGAACACAGAGCCTTGGTCTAGGGAGACAGGAATGCCGAGCTCAGAGCTTTGGCCTTGGGAGACAGGAACGCTGAACGCAGAGCCTTGGTCTCGGGAGACAGGAACGCTGAACACAGAGCCTTGGTCTCGGGAGACAGGAACGCTGAACACAGAGCCTTGGTCTCCGGAGACAGGAACGCTGAACACAGAGCCTTGGTCTCAGGAGACAGGAACGCTGAACACAGTGCCTTGGGAGACAGGAATGCCGAGCACAGAGCCTTGGCCTTGGGAGACAGGAACGCTGAACACAGAGCCTTGGTCTCGGGAGACAGGAACGCTGAACACAGAGACTTGGACTCGGGAGACAGGAACGCTGAACACAGAGCCTTGGGAGACAGGAATGCCGAGCTCAGAGCCTTGGCCTTGGGAGACAGGAACGCTGAACACAGTGCCTTGGTCTCGGGAGACAGGAACGCTGAACGCACAGCCTTGGTCTCGGGAGACAGGAATGCCGAGCACAGACCCTTGGCCTTGGGAGACAGGAACGCTGAACGCAGAGCCTTGGTCTCGGGGGCAGGAATGCTGAACACAGATCCTTGGTCTCGGGGGCAGGAATAGTGAACACAGAGCCTTGGTCTCGGGAGACAGGAACGCTGAACACAGAGCCTTGGGAGACAGGAATGCCGAACTCAGAGCCTTGGTCTCGGGAGACAGGAACGACGAACACAGAGCCTTGGTCTCGGGGGCAGGAACGCTGAACACAGAGCCTTGGTCTCGGGAGACAGGAACGCTGAACACAGAGCCTTGGTCTCGGGAGACAGGAACGACGAACACAGAGCCTTGGCCTTGGGAGTCAGGAACGCTGAACACAGAGCCTTGGTCTCGGGGTCAGGAATGCTGAACACAGAGCCTTGGTCTCGGGAGACAGGAACAACGAACACAGAGCCTTGGCCTCGGGGTCAGGAATGCTGAACACAGAGCCTTGGTCTCGGGAGACAGGAACGCTGAACACAGAGCCTTGGTCTCGGGAGACAGGAACGCTGAACACAGAGCCTTGGCCTTGGGAGACAGGAACGCTGAACACAGAGCCTTGGTCTCGGGAGACAGGAATGCTCAACACAGAGCCTTGGTCTCGGGAGACAGGAATGCTGAACACAGAGCCTTGGTCTCGGGAGACAGGAACGCTGAACACAGAGCCTTGGCCTTGGGAGACAGGAATGCCGAACACAGAGCCTTGGTCTCGGGAGACAGGAATGCTGAACACAGAGCCTTGGTCTCGGGAGACAGGAATGCCGAACACAGTGCCTTGGTCTCGGGAGACAGGAACGACGAACACAGAGCCTTAGTCTCGGGAGACAGGATTGCTGAACACAGAGCCTTGGGAGACAGGAATGCTGAGCACAGAGCCTTGGCCTTGGGAGGCAGGAACGCTGAACGCAGAGCCTTGGTCTCGGGTGACAGGAATGCTGAACACAGAGCCTTGGCCTTGGGAGACAGGAATGCCGAGCACAGAGCCTTGGTCTCGGGAGACAGGAACGACGAACACAGAGCCTTGGTCTCGGGAGCCAGGAACGCTGAACACAGAGCCTTGGCCTTGGGAGACAGGAATTCTGAACACAGAGCCTTGGTCTCGGGGGACAGGAACGCTGAACACAGAGCCTTGGGCTTGGGAGACAGGAATGCTGAACACAGAGCCTTGGTCTTGGGACACAGGAACGACGAACACAGAGCCTTGGTCTCGGGGGACAGGAATGCTGAACACAGAGCCTTGGTCTCGGGAGACAGGAACGACGAACACAGAGCCTTGGTCTCGGGAGACAGGAACGCTGAACACAGAGCCTTGGTCTCGGGAGACAGGAACGCTGAACACAGAGCCTTGGCCTTGGGAGACAGGAACGACGAACACAGAGCCTTGGCCTTGGGAGACAGGAACGCTGAACACAGAGCCTTGGTCTCGGGAGACAGGAACGCTGAACACAGAGCCTTGGGAGACAGGAATGCCGAGCTCAGAGCCTTGGCCTTGGGAGACAGGAACGCTGAACACAGAGCCTTGGTCTTGGGAGACAGGAACGCTGAACACAGTGCCTTGGGAGACAGGAATGCCGAGCACAGAGCCTTGGCCTTGGGAGACAGGAACGCTGAACACAGAGCCTTGGTCTCGGGAGACAGGAACGCTGAACACAGAGACTTGGTCTCGGGAGACAGGAACGCTGAACACAGAGCCTTGGTCTCGGGAGACAGGAACGCTGAACACAGAGCCTTGGGAGACAGGAATGCCGAGCTCAGAGCCTTGGCCTTGGGAGACAGGAACGCTGAACACAGAGCCTTGGTCTCGGGAGACAGGAACGCTGAACACAGAGCCTTGGTCTTGGGAGACAGGAATGCCGAGCACAGAGCCTTGGTCTCGGGGGACAGGAACGCTGAACACAGAGCCTTGGTCTTGGGAGACAGGAACGACAAACACAGAGCCTTGGTCTCGGGGGACAGGAATGCTGAACACAGAGCCTTGGTCTCGGGAGACAGGAACGCTGAACACAGATGCTTGGTCTCGGGAGACAGGAACGCTGAACACAGAGCCTTGGGAGACAGGAATGCCGAGCTCAGAGCCTTGGCCTTGGGAGACAGGAACGCTGAACACAGAGCCTTGGTCTCGGGAGACAGGAATGCTGAACACAGAGCCTTGGTCTCGGGAGACAGGAACGCTGAACACAGAGCCTTGGTCTCGGGAGACAGGAATGCTGAATATAGAGCCTTGGGAGACAGGAATGCCGAGCACAGACCCTTGGCCTTGGGAGACAGCAACGCTGAACGCAGAGCCTTGGTCTCGGGAGACAGGAATGCTGAGCACAGAGCCTTGGCCTTGGGAGACAGGAACGCTGAACACAGAGCCTTGGTCTCGGGAGACAGGAATGCTGAACACAGAGCCTTGGTAGACAGGAACGCCGAGCACAGAGCCTTGGCCTTTGGAGACAGGAACGCTGAATACAGAGCCTTGGTCTCGGGAGACAGGAATGCCGAACACAGAGCCTTGGTCTTGGGAGACAGGAATGCCGAGCTCAGAGCCTTGGTCTCGGGAGACAGGAACGCTGAACACAGAGCCTTGGTCTCGGGAGACAGGAACGCTGAACACAGAGCCTCGGGAGACAGGAATGCCGAGCACAGAGCCTTGGCCTTGGGAGACAGGAACGCTGAACACAGATCCTTGGTCTCGGGAGACAGGAATGCCGAACACAGAGCCTTGGTCTCGGGAGACAGGAACACCGAGCACAGAGCCTTGGCCTTGGAAGACAGGAACACTGAACACAGAGCCTTGGTCTCGGGAGACAGGAACGCTGAACACAGAGCCTTGGTCTCGGGAGACAGGAACGCTGAACACAGAGCCTTGGTCTCGGGAGACAGGAACGCTGAACACAGAGCCTTGGGAGACAGGAATGCCGAACTCAGAGCCTTGGTCTCGGGAGACAGGAACGACGAACACAGAGCCTTGGTCTCGGGGGCAGGAACGCTGAACACAGAGCCTTGGTCTCGGGAGACAGGAACGCTGAACACAGAGCCTTGGTCTCGGGAGACAGGAACGACGAACACAGAGCCTTGGCCTTGGGAGTCAGGAACGCTGAACACAGAGCCTTGGTCTCGGGGTCAGGAATGCTGAACACAGAGCCTTGGTCTCGGGAGACAGGAACAACGAACACAGAGCCTTGGCCTCGGGGTCAGGAATGCTGAACACAGAGCCTTGGTCTCGGGAGACAGGAACGCTGAACACAGAGCCTTGGTCTCGGGAGACAGGAACGCTGAACACAGAGCCTTGGCCTTGGGAGACAGGAACGCTGAACACAGAGCCTTGGTCTCGGGAGACAGGAATGCTCAACACAGAGCCTTGGTCTCGGGAGACAGGAATGCTGAACACAGAGCCTTGGTCTCGGGAGACAGGAACGCTGAACACAGAGCCTTGGCCTTGGGAGACAGGAATGCCGAACACAGAGCCTTGGTCTCGGGAGACAGGAATGCTGAACACAGAGCCTTGGTCTCGGGAGACAGGAATGCCGAACACAGTGCCTTGGTCTCGGGAGACAGGAACGACGAACACAGAGCCTTAGTCTCGGGAGACAGGATTGCTGAACACAGAGCCTTGGGAGACAGGAATGCTGAGCACAGAGCCTTGGCCTTGGGAGGCAGGAACGCTGAACGCAGAGCCTTGGTCTCGGGTGACAGGAATGCTGAACACAGAGCCTTGGCCTTGGGAGACAGGAATGCCGAGCACAGAGCCTTGGTCTCGGGAGACAGGAACGACGAACACAGAGCCTTGGTCTCGGGAGCCAGGAACGCTGAACACAGAGCCTTGGCCTTGGGAGACAGGAATTCTGAACACAGAGCCTTGGTCTCGGGGGACAGGAACGCTGAACACAGAGCCTTGGGCTTGGGAGACAGGAATGCTGAACACAGAGCCTTGGTCTTGGGACACAGGAACGACGAACACAGAGCCTTGGTCTCGGGGGACAGGAATGCTGAACACAGAGCCTTGGTCTCGGGAGACAGGAACGACGAACACAGAGCCTTGGTCTCGGGAGACAGGAACGCTGAACACAGAGCCTTGGTCTCGGGAGACAGGAACGCTGAACACAGAGCCTTGGCCTTGGGAGACAGGAACGACGAACACAGAGCCTTGGCCTTGGGAGACAGGAACGCTGAACACAGAGCCTTGGTCTCGGGAGACAGGAACGCTGAACACAGAGCCTTGGGAGACAGGAATGCCGAGCTCAGAGCCTTGGCCTTGGGAGACAGGAACGCTGAACACAGAGCCTTGGTCTTGGGAGACAGGAACGCTGAACACAGTGCCTTGGGAGACAGGAATGCCGAGCACAGAGCCTTGGCCTTGGGAGACAGGAACGCTGAACACAGAGCCTTGGTCTCGGGAGACAGGAACGCTGAACACAGAGACTTGGTCTCGGGAGACAGGAACGCTGAACACAGAGCCTTGGTCTCGGGAGACAGGAACGCTGAACACAGAGCCTTGGGAGACAGGAATGCCGAGCTCAGAGCCTTGGCCTTGGGAGACAGGAACGCTGAACACAGAGCCTTGGTCTCGGGAGACAGGAACGCTGAACACAGAGCCTTGGTCTTGGGAGACAGGAATGCCGAGCACAGAGCCTTGGTCTCGGGGGACAGGAACGCTGAACACAGAGCCTTGGTCTTGGGAGACAGGAACGACAAACACAGAGCCTTGGTCTCGGGGGACAGGAATGCTGAACACAGAGCCTTGGTCTCGGGAGACAGGAACGCTGAACACAGATGCTTGGTCTCGGGAGACAGGAACGCTGAACACAGAGCCTTGGGAGACAGGAATGCCGAGCTCAGAGCCTTGGCCTTGGGAGACAGGAACGCTGAACACAGAGCCTTGGTCTCGGGAGACAGGAATGCTGAACACAGAGCCTTGGTCTCGGGAGACAGGAACGCTGAACACAGAGCCTTGGTCTCGGGAGACAGGAATGCTGAATATAGAGCCTTGGGAGACAGGAATGCCGAGCACAGACCCTTGGCCTTGGGAGACAGCAACGCTGAACGCAGAGCCTTGGTCTCGGGAGACAGGAATGCTGAGCACAGAGCCTTGGCCTTGGGAGACAGGAACGCTGAACACAGAGCCTTGGTCTCGGGAGACAGGAATGCTGAACACAGAGCCTTGGTAGACAGGAACGCCGAGCACAGAGCCTTGGCCTTTGGAGACAGGAACGCTGAATACAGAGCCTTGGTCTCGGGAGACAGGAATGCCGAACACAGAGCCTTGGTCTTGGGAGACAGGAATGCCGAGCTCAGAGCCTTGGTCTCGGGAGACAGGAACGCTGAACACAGAGCCTTGGTCTCGGGAGACAGGAACGCTGAACACAGAGCCTCGGGAGACAGGAATGCCGAGCACAGAGCCTTGGCCTTGGGAGACAGGAACGCTGAACACAGATCCTTGGTCTCGGGAGACAGGAATGCCGAACACAGAGCCTTGGTCTCGGGAGACAGGAACACCGAGCACAGAGCCTTGGCCTTGGAAGACAGGAACACTGAACACAGAGCCTTGGTCTCGGGAGACAGGAACGCTGAACACAGAGCCTTGGTCTCGGGAGACAGGAACGCTGAACACAGAGCCTTGGTCTCGGGAGACAGGAACGCTGAACCCAGAGCCTTGGTCTCGGGAGACAGGAACGCTGAACACAGAGCCTTGGGAGACAGGAATGCCTAGCTCAGAGCCTTGGCCTTGGGAGACAGGAACGCTGAACCCAGAGCCTTGATCTCGGGAGACAGGAACGCTGAACACAGAGCCTTGGGAGACAGGAATGCCTAGCTCAGAGCCTTGGCCTTGGGAGACAGGAATGCTGAACACAGAGCCTTGGTCTCGGGAGACAGGAACGCTGAACACAGAGCCTTGGTCTTGGGAGACAGGAACGACAAACACAGAGACTTGGTCTCGGGGGACAGGAATGCTGAACACAGAGCCTTGGTCTCGGGAGACAGGAACGCTGAACACAGATGCTTGGTCTCGGGAGACAGGAACGCTGAACACAGAGCCTTGGTCTAGGGAGACAGGAATGCCGAGCTCAGAGCTTTGGCCTTGGGAGACAGGAACGCTGAACACAGAGCCTTGGTCGGGAGACAGGAACGCTGAACACAGAGCCTTGGTCTCGGGAGACAGGAACGCTGAACACAGAGCCTTGGTCTCCGGAGACAGGAACGCTGAACATAGAGCTTTGGGAGACAGGAATGCCGAGCTCAGAGCCTTGGCCTTGGGAGACAGGAACGCTGAACACAGAGCCTTGGACTCGGGAGACAGGAATGCTGAACACAGAACCTTGGTCTCAGGAGACAGGAACGCTGAACACAGTGCCTTGGGAGACAGGAATGCCGAGCACAGAGCCTTGGCCTTGGGAGACAGGAACGCTGAACACAGAGCCTTGGTCTCGGGAGACAGGAACGCTGAACACAGAGACTTGGACTCGGGAGACAGGAACGCTGAACACAGAGCCTTGGGAGACAGGAATGCCGAGCTCAGAGCCTTGGCCTTGGGAGACAGGAACGCTGAACACAGTGCCTTGGTCTCGGGAGACAGGAACGCTGAACGCACAGCCTTGGTCTCGGGAGACAGGAATGCCGAGCACAGACCCTTGGCCTTGGGAGACAGGAACGCTGAACGCAGAGCCTTGGTCTCGGGGGCAGGAACGCTGAACACAGAGCCTTGGTCTCGGGGGCAGGAACGCTGAACACAGAGCCTTGGTCTCGGGCGACAGGAATGCTGAACACAGAGCCTTGGTCTCGGGAGACAGGAATGCTGAACACAGAGCCTTGGTCTCGGGAGACAGGAACGCTGAACACAGAGCCTTGGTCTCGGGAGACAGGAATGCTGAACACAGAGCCTTGGTCTCGGGAGACAGGAACGCTGAACACAGAGCCTTGGCCTTGGGAGACAGGAACGCTGAACACAGAGCCTTGGTCTCGGGAGACAGGAACGCTGAACACAGAGCCTTGGTCTCGGGAGACAGGAATTCTGAACACAGAGCCTTGGTCTCGGGGGACAGGAACGCTGAACACAGAGCCTTGGTCTTGGGACACAGGAACGACGAACACAGAGCCTTGGTCTCGGGGGACAGGAATGCTGAACACAGAGCCTTGGTCTCGGGAGACAGGAACGACGAACACAGAGCCTTGGTCTCGGGAGACAGGAACGCTGAACACAGAGCCTTGGGAGACAGGAATGCCGAGCACAGAGCCTTGGCCTTGGGAGACAGGTACGCTGAACACAGAGCCTTGGTCTCGGGAGACAGGAACGCTGAACATAGAGCCTTGGGAGACAGGAATGCCGAGCTCAGAGCCTTGGCCTTGGGAGACAGGAACGCTGAACACAGAGCCTTGGTCTTGGGAGACAGGAACGCTGAACACAGAGCCTTGGTCTCAGGAGACAGGAACGCTGAACACAGTGCCTTGGGAGACAGGAATGCCGAGCACAGAGCCTTGGCCTTGGGAGACAGGAACGCTGAACACAGAGCCTTGGTCTTCGGTGACAGGAACGCTGAACACAGAGCCTTGGTCTCGGGAGACAGGAACGCTGAACACAGAGACTTGGTCTCGGGAGACAGGAACGCTGAACACAGAGCCTTGGTCTCGGGAGCCAGGAACGCTGAACACAGAGACTTGGTCTCGGGAGACAGGAACTCTGAACACAGAGCCTTGGGAGACAGGAACGCTGAACACAGAGCCTTGGTCTCGGGAGACAGGAATGCCGAGCTCAGAGCCTTGGCCTTGGGAGACAGGAACGCTGAACACAGAGCCTTGGTCTCGGGAGACAGGAACGCTGAACACAGAGCCTTGGTCTTGGGAGACAGGAATGCCGAGCACAGAGCCTTGGTCTCGGGAGACAGGAACGCTGAACACAGAGCCTTGGTCTCGGGAGACAGGAACTCTGAACACAGAGCCTTGGGAGACAGGAATGCCGAGCTCAGAGCCTTGGCCTTTGGAGACAGGAACGCTGAACACAGAGCCTTGGTCTCGGGAGACAGGAACGCTGAACACAGAGCCTTGGTCTTGGGAGACAGGAATGCCGAGCACAGAGCCTTGGTCTCGGGGGACAGGAACGCTGAACACAGAGCCTTGGTCTTGGGAGACAGGAACGACAAACACAGAGCCTTGGTCTCGGGGGACAGGAATACTGAACACAGAGCCTTGGTCTCGGGAGACAGGAACGCTGAACACAGAGCCTTGGGACACAGGAATGCCGAGCTCAGAGCCTTGGCCTTGGGAGACAGGAACGCTGAACACAGAGCCTTGGTCTCGGGAGACAGGAACGCTTAACACAGAGCCTTGGTCTCGGGAGACAGGAATGCTGAATATAGAGCCTTGGGAGACAGGAATGCCGAGCACAGACCCTTGGCCTTGGGAGACAGCAACGCTGAACACAGAGCCTTGGTCTCGGGAGACAGGAATGCTGAGCACAGAGCCTTGGCCTTGGGAGACAGGAACGCTGAACACAGAGCCTTGGTCTCGGGAGACAGGAATGCTGAACACAGAGCCTTGGGAGACAGGAACGCCGAGCACTGAGCCTTGGCCTTGGGAGACAGGAACGCTGAACACAGAGCCTTGGACTCGGGAGACAGGAATGCCGAACACAGAGCCTTGGTCTCGGGAGACAGGAACGCTGAACACAGAGCTTTGGGAGACAGAAACGCCGAGCACAAAGCCTTGGCCTTGGGAGACAGGAACGCCGAGCACAGAGCCTTGGCCTTGGGAGACAGGAACGCTGAACACAGAGCCTTGGTCTTGGGAGACAGGAACTCTGAACACAGAGCCTTGGTCTCGGGAGACAGGAACGCTGAACACAGAGCCTTGGTCTTGGGAGACTGGAACGACAAACACAGAGCCTTGGTCTCGGGGGACAGGAATGCTGAACACAGAGCCTTGGTCTCAGGAGACAGGAACGCTGAACACAGATGCTTGGTCTCGGGAGACAGGAACGCTGAACACAGAGCCTTGGTCTCGGGAGACAGGAACGCTGAACACAGAGCCTTGGTCTCCGGAGACAGGAACGTTGAACATAGAGCCTTGGGAGACAGGAATGCCGAGCTCAGAGCCTTGGCCTTGGGAGACAGGAACGCTGAACACAGAGCCTTGGACTCGGGAGACAGGAATGCTGAACACAGAGCCTTGGTCTCAGGAGACAGGAACGCTGAACACAGTGCCTTGGGAGACAGGAATGCCGAGCACAGAGCCTTGGCCTTGGGAGACAGGAACGCTGAACACAGAGCCTTGGTCTCGGGAGACAGGAACGCTGAACACAGAGACTTGGACTCGGGAGACAGGAACGCTGAACACAGAGCCTTGGGAGACAGGAATGCCGAGCTCAGAGCCTTGGCCTTGGGAGACAGGAACGCTGAACACAGTGCCTTGGTCTCGGGAGACAGGAACGCTGAACGCACAGCCTTGGTCTCGGGAGACAGGAATGCCGAGCACAGACCCTTGGCCTTGGGAGACAGGAACGCTGAACGCAGAGCCTTGGTCTCGGAGACAGGAACGCTGAACACAGATCCTTGGTCTCGGGGGCAGGAACGCTGAACACAGAGCCTTGGTCTCGGGAGACAGGAATGCTGAACACAGAGCCTTGGTCTTGGGGGACAGGAACGACGAACACAGAGCCTTGGTCTCGGGGTCAGGAACGCTGAACACAGAGCCTTGGTCTCGGGAGACAGGAATGCTGAACACAGAGCCTTGGTCTCGGGGGACAGGAACGACGAACACAGAGCCTTGGTCTCGGGGTCAGGAACGCTGAACACAGAGCCTTGGTCTCGGGGACAGGAATGCTGAACACAGAGCCTTGGTCTCGGCGGCAGGAATGCTGAACACAGAGCCTTGGTCTCGGCGGCAGGAATGCTGAACACAGAGCCTTGGTCTCGGGGGACAGGAACGCTGAACACAGAGCCTTGGTCTCGGGAGACAGGAACGCTGAACACAGAGCCTTGGTCTCGGGAGACAGGAACGCTGAACACAGAGCCTTGGTCTCGGGGGACAGGAACGCTGAACACAGAGCCTTGGTCTTGGGAGACAGGAACGACAAACACAGAGCCTTGGTCTCTGGGGACAGGAATGCTGAACAGAGATGCTTGGTCTCGGGAGACAGGAACGCTGAACACAGAGCCTTGGGACACAGGAATGCCGAGCTCAGAGCCTTGGCCTTGGGAGACAGGAACGCTGAACACAGAGCCTTGGTCTCGGGGGACAGGAACGCTGAACACAGAGCCTTGGTCTCGGGAGACAGGAATGCTGAATATAGAGCCTTGGGGGACAGGAATGCCGAGCACAGACCCTTGCCTTCGGAGACAGCAACGCTGAACACAGAGCCTTGGTCTCGGGAGACAGGAACGCTGAACACAGAGCCTTGGCCTTGGGAGACAGGAACGCTGAACACAGAGCCTTGGTCTCGGGAGACAGGAACGCTGAACACAGAGCCTTGGTCTCGGGAGACAGGAACGCTGAACACAGAGCCTTGGTCTTGGGAGACAGGAATGCCGAACACAGAGCCTTGGCCTTGGGAGACAGGAACGCTGAACACAGAGCCTTGGTCTTGGGAGACAGGAACGCTGAACACAGAGCCTTGGTCTCGGGAGACAGGAACGCTGAACACAGAGCCTTGGTCTCGGGAGACAGGAATGCCGAACAGAGAGCCTTGGCCTTGGGAGACAGGAACGCTGAACACAGAGCCTTGGTCTTGGGAGACAGGAACGCTGAACACAGAGCCTTGGTCTCGGGAGACAGGAACGCTGAACACAGAGCCTTGGTCTCCGGAGACAGGAACGTTGAACATAGAGCCTTGGGAGACAGGAATGCCGAGCTCAGAGCCTTGGCCTTGGGAGACAGGAACGCTGAACACAGAGCCTTGGACTCGGGAGACAGGAATGCTGAACACAGAGCCTTGGTCTCAGGAGACAGGAACGCTGAACACAGTGCCTTGGGAGACAGGAATGCCGAGCACAGAGCCTTGGCCTTGGGAGACAGGAACGCTGAACACAGAGCCTTTGTCTCGGGAGACAGGAACGCTGAACACAGAGACTTGGACTCGGGAGACAGGAACGCTGAACACAGAGCCTTGGGAGACAGGAATGCCGAGCTCAGAGCCTTGGCCTTGGGAGACAGGAACGCTGAACACAGTGCCTTGGTCTCGGGAGACAGGAACGCTGAACGCACAGCCTTGGTCTCGGGAGACAGGAATGCCGAGCACAGACCCTTGGCCTTGGGAGACAGGAACGCTGAACGCAAAGCCTTGGTCTCGGGGGCAGGAACGCTGAACACAGAGACTTGGTCTCGGGAGACAGGAACGCTGAACACAGAGCCTTTGTCTCGGGAGACAGGAATGCTGAACACAGAGCCTTGGTCTCGGGAGACAGGAACGCTGAACACAGAGCCTTGGGAGACAGGAACGCTGAACGCAAAGCCTTGGTCTCGGGGGCAGGAACGCTGAACACAGAGCCTTTGTCTCGGGAGACAGGAATGCCGAACACAGAGCCTTGGTCTCGGGGGACAGGAACGACGAACACAGAGCCTTGGTCTCGGGGTCAGGAACGCTGAACACAGAGCCTTGGTCTCGGGAGACAGGAATGCTGAACACAGAGCCTTGGTCTCGGGGACAGGAATGCTGAACACAGACCCTTGGTCTCGGGGACAGGAATGCTGAACACAGAGCCTTGGTCTCGGCGGCAGGAACGCTGAACACAGAGCCTTGGTCTCGGGAGACAGGAACGCTGAACACAGAGCCTTGGTCTCGGCGGCAGGAACGCTGAACACAGAGCCTTGGTCTCGGGAGACAGGAACGCTGAACACAGAGCCTTGGTCTCGGGAGACAGGAACGCTGAACACAGAGCCTTGGCCTTGGGACACAGGAACGACGAACACAGAGCCTTGGTCTCGGGAGACAGGATTGCTGAACACAGAGCCTTGGGAGACAGGAATGCCGAGCACAGAGCCTTGGCGTTGGGAGACAGGAACGCTGAACGCAGAGCCTTGGTCTCGGGTGACAGGAATGCTGAACACAGAGCCTTGGCCTTGGGAGACAGGAATGCCGAGCACAGAGCCTTGGTCTCGGGAGACAGGAACGACGAACACAGAGCCTTGGTCTCGGGAGCCAGGAATGCTAAACACAGAGCCTTGGTCTCGGGAGACAGGAACGCTGAACACAGAGCCTTGGCCTTGGGAGACAGGAATTCTGAACACAGAGCCTTGGTCTCGGGGGACAGGAACGCTGAACACAGAGCCTTGGTCTTGGGACACAGGAACGACGAACACAGAGCCTTGGTCTCGGGCGACAGGAATGCTGAACACAGAGCCTTGGTCTCGGGAGACAGGAACGACGAACACAGAGCCTTGGTCTCGGGAGACAGGAACGCTGAACACAGAGCCTTGGTCTCGGGAGACAGGAACGCTGAACACAGAGCCTTGGGAGACAGGAATGCCGAGCACAGAGCCTTGGCCTTGGGAGACAGGAACGCTGAACACAGAGCCTTGGTCTCGGGAGACAGGAACGCTGAACATAGAGCCTTGGTCTCGGGAGACAGGAACGCTGAACACAGAGCCTTGGGAGACAGGAATGCCGAGCTCAGAGCCTTGGCCTTGGGAGACAGGAACGCTGAACACAGAGCCTTGGTCTTGGGAGACAGGAACGCTGAACACAGAGCCTTGGTCTCAGGAGACAGGAACGCTGAACACAGTGCCTTGGGAGACAGGAATGCCGAGCACAGAGCCTTGGCCTTGGGAGACAGGAACGCTGAACACAGAGCCTTGGTCTTCGGTGACAGGAACGCTGAACACAGAGCCTTGGTCTCGGGAGACAGGAACGCTGAACACAGAGACTTGGTCTCGGGAGACAGGAACGCTGAACACAGAGCCTTGGTCTCTGGAGACAGGAACGCTGAACACAGAGCCTTGGTCTCGGGAGACAGGAACGCTGAACACAGAGCCTTGGTCTTGGGAGACAGGAATGCCGAGCACAGAGCCTTGGTCTCGGGGGACAGGAACGCTGAACACAGAGCCTTGGTCTTGGGAGACAGGAATGCTAAACACAGAGCCTTGGTCTCGGGAGACAGGAACGCTGAACACAGAGCCTTGGGAGACAGGAATGCCGAGCTCAGAGCCTTGGCCTTGGGAGACAGGAATGCTGAACACAGAGCCTTGGTCTCGGGAGACAGGAACGCTGAACACAGAGCCTTGGTCTTGGGAGACAGGAATGCCGAGCACAGAGCCTTGGTCTCGGGGGACAGGAACGCTGAACACAGAGCCTTGGTCTTGGGAGACAGGAACGACAAACACAGAGCCTTGGGAGACAGGAATGCCGAGCTCAGAGCCTTGGCCTTGGGAGACAGGAACGCTGAACACAGAGCCTTGGTCTCGGGAGACAGGAACGCTGAACACAGAGCCTTGGTCTTGGGAGACAGGAATGCCGAGCACAGAGCCTTGGTCTCGTGGGACAGGAACGCTGAACACAGAGCCTTGGTCTCGGGAGACAGGAACGCTGAACACAGAGCCTTGGTCTCGGGAGACAGGAACGCTAAACACAGAGCCTTGGTCTCGGGGGACAGGAACGCTGAACACAGAGCCTTGGTCTCGGGAGACAGGAATGCTGAATATAGAGCCTTGGGAGAAATGAATGCCGAGCACAGACCCTTGGCCTTGGGAGACAGCAACGCTGAACGCAGAGCCTTGGTCTCGGGAGACAGGAATGCTGAGCACAGAGCCTTGGCCTTGGGAGACAGGAACGCTGAACACAGAGCCTTGGTCTCGGGAGACAGGAATGCTGAACACAGAGCCTTGGGAGACAGGAACGCCGAGCACTGAGCCTTGGCCTTGGGAGACAGGAACGCTGAACACTGAGCCTTGGCCTTGGGAGCCAGGAATGCTGAACACAGAGCCTTGGTCTCGGGAGACAGGAATGCTGAACACAGAGCCTTGGTCTCGGGAGACAGGAATGCTGAACACAGAGCCTTGGTCTCGGGAGACAGGAACGCTGAACACAGAGCCTTGGTCTCGGGAGACAGGAATGCTGAACACAGAGCCTTGGTCTCGGGAGACAGGAATGCTGAACACAGAGCCTTGGGAGACAGGAATCCCGAGCACAGAGCCTTGTCCTTGGGAGTCAGGAACGTTGAACACAGAGCCTTGGTCTCGGGAGACAGGAATGCCAAACACAGAGCCTTGGTCTTGGGAGACAGGAATGCCGAACACAGAGCCTTGGTCTCGGGGGACAGGAATGCTGAACACAGAGCCTTGGTCTAGGGGGACAGGAATGACGAACACAGAGCCTTGGTCTCGGGAGACAGGAATGCTGAACACAGAGCCTTGGGAGACAGGAATGCCGAGCACAGAGCCGGGACCCCTCCTTGGGAACAGGACCTAGGGCCGGGACTCATACACAGAAAGCTGAACACAATGAGACAGTTCCCAGCACTCAGTAGCGGCAAACAGCCAGATCTGCCTAACAATGGTGTGGACAGAAAGAGACAGTTCCTTATCTGGACACAGCAAAGCTCCGGTCTTGCTCTTGCAGTAGAACTTGACAGCGAGAATAGGGAGGTATGCAGGCAAGGCTCCAGCCAAGGGCTACAGAAAAAGTGGAAGGGAAGGGAACAGTCCAGCCTCAGGGTAACAACAAAGAAGGCCTGTCTTACCCAACGGAGGCAAGGACAAGAAGGGATAGATCCAACTGCCGGGTAATGACAAAGTCTGCCTGAATTACCCCACAGAGGCGAGGACGGGATACTGACCAGACAAACCAGCACCTACACTCGAACCCAGGGCCACTTATATTCCCGGCCCCAAGATGAGCATCAGGTGCCTATGATTAAACCCAAAGAAACATGGGACAACTGGAAGACCCGGAGTTGGAACACAAAACTGCCCCCGGTGGGAATCACTGCTCCACAGAAAGAGGTGGAAACAATCCAGTCCATCACATGCCAACTCCTCATGACCATTGAGAATACTGACATGGAGCGCTGCCACAGGGAGCAGCATCCATCACCAAGGACCCTGCAATCCAGGCTATTCTCTCCTCACGACTACCATCGGATAAGAGGAGGAGTCAGAGGTCCCACAGAATCAGATTCAGAAACAGTTATTACCCTGAAGTCATCAGGTTTCTATAATGACGTGGATAACTTCGCTCACCACAACTCTGAACATATTTTTGTCCATCTTTGTGTATGTACAGTATATGTTTCCACATGTTCAATTGTATGTCTTTATTTTCCTGTAGATTACTGCTAAAATTTATCTCAAGGTAATGCAGGATATGGAAATGCAGTATATGATACCAAGTTTTACTTTGACTTTGTTGTGCCTTCTGGAACAGTGGGATAGTTCACGGGATGTTTTCTCACGTTGGCACTGACCGGGAGTCGATGCCTGACCACCCGAACCTGTGCTTCAGTGTTATGGAGCTCCCCGCATTTCTCTCTCTGGAGCAGAGTGTCCTCCCATAATTGCCGGCACACTTGGCTTCTCTGTCGCTGTTTTCAGAGTTCGAGTGAAAGCGAAACTAAACTTTCACATCAGGAAAGCAATTCCCCGAAACGAACGGAAACAACTCAGGGTGGAGTGTTTCCCCGCATTGGGGTTGGTGCAACATTCAGAGAAGCCGGAACTTTTGCGAAACAGACCAAAACCAATAAGATAAACAAGTTACTGATCCTGCTTCCATTCGCTTTCTCAGCGCTGAATGAGGCAACACTGGGTTTCATTCACAAGACTGTCGAACATTGGGTGAAAGGAGATCAACTCAAACCTCGGGGTTCGCGGGGAGAGTGCTGCGGCCGAGAAGCCTCCCGCTTTTCTAAGGGCGCCCTGGTCTTGAAGGTGGTACGCATCCGTGAGAGAGAGAGAACGACATTTTATGGGCGTTGGCATTTTAAACATTTATTTTACAGGTAAGTTTGAAAGGCATTAGATATCGGGAAACGTTGTCCCATAACGGAGACCCGTGAATTCAAAGGGCACATTTTGAAGGGTAAGATGTTCAGAGGAAAACAAATCCTCTCGAGTTAGACCATCCTTTCTCGAGCATTATTTTTCTGTTTACATAATGTGTCTTCTTTAGCGCATAACTTGCTTGTCCTTCTTTGAGTAAGTAGAGTATGTTTGCATAAATTTATTTAGTTTCCTGTAAATTACTGCAAAAACCTATCTGTAGGTAGTGCAGTGTATGGTAACATAGACACACTTTAAGTTTTACTTTGACTTCGTTGTGCCTTCTGGACCAGTGGGATAGTTCACAGGGCTGTGAAACTAATGAAAATAAGATCAAGATGGAATGTTTCCGCGTATTGGGGTTGGTGTATTAAACAACATTCAGAGAAGCCGGGAAGTTTTGCACTCAGTACGGGAACGTGCGACGCATGTAGAAGCGAGTAAGATAAGCAAGTTATTGTTCCTGCTTCCATTTACTTTCTCAGTCCGTTTGATTATTTTCAGTGCGGGGTCAAGCCTGCTGAACACCGGGTAAAAGTAGATCAACTCAAACCTCCGGGTTCGCGGGGACCGTGTTGACGGCAGAGCCGAGAAGCCTCCCGCTTTTCTAAGTGCGCCCTAGTTTTGGAGGTGACGCGCATCCGTGAACGAGAGGACAATGTTGTATGAACGCTAGAATTTTAAATATTTATTTCATAGAAAAGGTGAGAGGAAATGTGAACGATATTAGATACCGACAGACGTTGCCCCCTAACGGAGATTTTGTGAATTCAAAGGGCGCGGATTGAATGGGAAGATGTTTAGAAGGATTCGGAGGAAAACAAATCCTCGGCACCAATCCCGTTCAACATTTTGCCCTGGATGAAATAATCTACAGCTCACAGTACGTTAGCGTGATCAATAAGTTTCAGAAAGAACAATCCAAAAATAGTTGTCAATGCTTCTTTAGCAGATAATTTTTTTTTAGCCAATCCTACTTGGAAAATAAAACAACAGGTTGTTACGCTTAGTTTACCTTTCTTGAAATTAATCTTTCTTTCCCTTTCATAAATTTTAAAAACTCAAAAGGCAACCATAATCAATTTCTGTTAAATAACTGGTTAAAGCCAAAATTTTATCTACTTTTCTAAACCTCGTCTCGGTTGGTTTAATTTAAGTATAGGTTGGAAACAGATTTTACTTAATTGTATTTACAAAATGAAAGTTTATTAACAATGTTGAATAGTAAAGTTACTAAAAACCTTAAGCAAAAGTTATATGAGTAAGAATGTAACGAAAGACACATTTTTTACAAGATTTTGAGAGAACATTTTCTTACTAAGTAACATGATCAGGCTCAATATAGGCCTAGCATGTGAAACCTATGCCATTCACGGGCCGACGCTGCGGAAAGTGGAGGGCGCTGCCCAGGCCGACTGCCTGCCCCTTTGCCGAGGATACGTTCATGCCCGCCTGTCTTTGGGGCGGTCGCAATGGGTACAGAGGGGGAATTCCGGGAGCGGTGAACCTCCCCGCAGGGTATTGACTGATTTACAGACGGCAGTTACCAGACATCCCACCCTACAAAAACTCATTTCAGGGAGGTAGCACCCCCGCCCGCACCCGCAACCCCTTAGCCACCCCCCCCCTCCCCCCGCCGTAGACCTCCAAGAGTGTATGTAATACTTTGTTTCGTGATTTTGTCTAATCTGTGAACCAAGTTGGGTATATGCAGAAAATGTGACCTTAAATATGTACTTGTATTATAATAGAGTCGGTTTTTATATTCTATTACAACTTTAAGCAAGTCTACGGGAAGTTTGGCCTCATCACGTAGGACAGACAACCCCAACAGGCGGACATCGGGCCAGGTCCGGACCCTGAGAACCAAATATCGGGACCGCGCCGACCCGTTGGCAATTACGTGATCGCACCTTTCATAACATGTAAATAAAGTGCGCTCTGCTCTAATTTATTTTAATCTCATCTCACACCGTACACTGGCTGGTTAGTTTTGGTCGTGTGTTGGAGAGGGTGTGCGATCTGCGCGATGAGCTTGTCTCATTTTTATCCAGCCTGCAGAGTCAAAAAGCACAAGGGTTTAAGAGGTTTTCAAGTGACACCAAGGTGATGGCACATGTTCTTATTTTGTGTGACATCATGTCTCATCTAAATCAACTTAATCTGCGATTACAAGGCAACAACCACACTGTTGCGGACATGTACGAGGCGATTGAAGCTTTCCGGTCGGAGCGGAACCTTCTGGAGAGAGACACTCACGGGAGAAAGTTGCATTCTCCATGTCTGCGGGAACATTGCGAGAAGAACGAAATGCGGGAGGATCCAGTGATGAAGGATTTGGTGACGAGCCTGGCAGAAAACTTCAGGGAACGATTTAAAAGCTCCCCTAAACCCTCAGGTGACATCCTCCTCTTCCTGAGACTGCCCTTCTCCGTTTCCGCTGACAGCCAGTGGACTGCAGAGGCCAAAAGACTTGTGCCTTCCATAGATGAGGCAGCTCTTCAGATGTAGGTCTTGGAAATGGGAACATCTGATTTGCTTAGAGTCTCCAACAATAAGAATCATCCTCTCCTCATCTGCTCTATCAAGATAGGTTTCAATGAGGTCATTTTTCTGATTTCCTGTGAATACAGCCCCAGAGCCATTTGACAAACCATTCCATCCTGAAATCATTTTCATGAACCTCCTTTGAACCCTCTTCACTTTCGGCACAGCCTTTCTAAGATAAGGGGCCCAAAACTTCACAATTATCCAAGTGAGGCCTCACCAGTGCTTTATCAATCTCAACTTTACCTCCTTGCTTTTATGTTCTTGTCCTCTTGAAACGAATGCTAACATTTCATTTGCCTTCCTCACCACAGACTCAACCTGCAAATTAATCTTTAGGGAATCATGCACAAGGTCTCTCAAGTCACTTGGCACCTCATTTTTTTTGTATTTTTTTTCCATTTAAAAAATAGTTACCCTTTAATTTCGTCCACTAAAGTTCATGACCAGACATTTCTGTAACTGTGCTGCAATTTTACGTACTGCAGTCATTCAAATACAACTTCAGTCCTGTATTCACTCTTTCTCTATTCTGTCCACCTTTTACGTTACAACTCATCCTATTGACTGCAATTCTGTCCTATCAACAGCCTCTTGACACTACAGATTCCCTCTGTAAACCAGCTAACTCATCTTCAGCACTATTTCTGCCTTTCCTACAATCATGTATTGAAATATATGCAGCTCAGGACACTAGTCACACCATGTGTAACCTTTTGATTCCTAATTTTGGCTGAGTTCTTACCAACATCTGCCTCCACAGCCTCTCCACTAACTGTTCTGGCATTCTGGTTCCCATCCCACTGCACCTCCAGTTTAAACCCCATCATGCAGCACTACCAAACCTTCCTTCCTAGGATATTAGTCCCCCTCAAGTTCATGTGCATGCTGACCCTTCTGTACAAATCCCACCTTCCCTGGAAGAGAGCACAATGATCCAAAAAGTCTTATGCCCTCCCTCCTACACTAACTCCTTTGCCATGTTTTAAACTGCATATTCTTCCTAGTTCTGGCCTCACTAACACATGACACTGGTAGCAATCCTGAGATCAAAACTCCAGAGATCCCACTCTTCAACTTAGCACTAACTCTTTGAACTCACAGAATCTCCCTACACAGAATCTTGTCACTTGTCCTACCCAGGTCATTAGTACCTACATTGGACTATAACCTCTGGTTGTTCACCCTCTGACTTATGAATGCTGAGGACTCGATCTGAGATAACCCGGATTTTGATACCTGGGAGGCAACATACCATCCTGGAATCTCGTTCTCGCTCACAGAACATCCTGCCCATACTCCTAACTAATGAATCCCCTGACATCCCAGCGTGCCTCTTCTCCCCACTTTCCTTTGACTCACAGAGGCAGACTCCATGCCAGAGACCCAACTGCTGTGACTTTCCTCTGCTATGTCTTTCCCTGAACAATATGCAGTGATATTCTTATTATTGAGGGAGATAGCCTCTGGCTCTTTAATTCCTTTCTGCTTCCTGACAATCTCCCAGTTGTCTATGTCTTGCACCTTGGGTGTAACTATCTCTCTGTATGTCCTATCTATCACCCCACCAGTCTCCGAAATGATGTGGAGTTTAACCAGTTCCAGCTCTAACTCCTTAAACATGGTTTGTTAGGAGCTACAGCTGAATGCATTTCTCGCAGTTGTAGTTGTCAGGGGCCTGGACATCCTCTCTTCAATCCCACCTCCTGAAGAGGAGAATTCCACTATTCTGCCTATCATCTATACTGTCCTAGCTGTGCAGATATATTGAAGGGAACAAAAAAACTTGACCTTTTCTTTCCTCAGCGTTCTCTGACTGAAGCTTCTCTTCGCTGAAGCCTCAAGATCGTGACTCTGACAACGTTCACTCAGACAACGGCTGCTGCATTTGGTCCTGCCTTCCATTAATTTGCCAATCAATTCCAAACACTAATTGGTCACTGTTCAAAGTTCTGTTTCGCTGTCATTGTATTCTCTGACCACGTGCTGGAAAAGAGGATTATTCCAGATGAGTATCTGTTGACCGGAATGGACATGGTGGGCTGAAGGGTCTATTTCTGTGCTGCATAGTATTTCCCTAAAACTAAACACACTGGCTTCAGAACTGACCATCAGAATAGTCGTATATGGTAACATATCCAAATTTTGATAATAACTTTATTTTGAAGTTTGAACTTCGAACACAGCAAATTACAGCTCTTGCTGAAAGTTTCCTCTTATAATTGTCAATCAAATGAAGGAGGAAAGAAGCCTAGACTGACTTGTTGCTCACTTCTGGAATACAGATACTGTAGATTCTGGTTAATTTGGCCAGTGTTAAATCAGGTCAGCCAGTTATTTGGGATAATGCTTAAAGAACAAATCCTAATAGAGGAAACTGTCAGGATTCCCTTCCTTTACTTGGGACACTATGCTGCTGAATTGGGGAAGGAGATTGTTGTTGAACAGTTTAACTAGCTTTAGTTGCTAGTTGGATGCTACACCTTGCTTAAACTAAATAGTTTTTAAATAGCATCAGTGTGTGTGTGTGAGTGTGTGTTTGTGTTCAAAAGCAGTGCTTTTTGTCACTGATAGTTGATGAGAAATAAGCAGTAAGACAATTCTGAACTGTTTTGATGACTGTAGTTGCAAGCATTCAGTCTTGGAGATGGCAGGAGTGAAAACAAAACCATTTCACTGCTTCAACAAGTTAGGCACTATGAAGAATTTGAAAGTATCAACAATTATTTTGAATGTTACAATGAAAATGAACGCTTGAAAGATGCAATCATCAAGAGCATTGCATGAATGCAATCCATTATCTGTACTGGATGTCTGCAATGATTTTGCTCTTTGTGCACACTGAAAGAATTCCCCTGTTGATAACTATTTAGAACTCATACACGGTTTTATAATACTGCAATGTTCTTGGTAGCATTCAACTTTGTTCTGTTTTTCATTTAACTACATAATGTGTTACTCAGTTTCTCTTTTTTATTCCATTTCAGCTACTTACATGAAACTTCGGCTAATTGGGTGAAAATGCAGTGGTCCTGATGTGTCCCAATTAAACAGAATCCATTGTATTTTCTAAATACCCTAGGGATCTGTTATAGTATGCACTCTGGGGTTTAGATGCTCCAATTCTCCAGATCGTCAATAAGTGGCATGGTCCCTTTAAAGATTCTGGCCCGCTCCACAAATTGGTGGCCATGTTATGGTGCCATAATTTCGATATTTAATGCACATTTGAATTCAGATTTGGAGCTCAATCATCAGCTCAACTTTGGTTCAGATTGCAATTGTGTTCAGGATTTCTGTTTCTTTTGTGTTCTCATCTAGTCTCATCAGGCTCATATGGCATCGAGACAGGAACCTTGTTCTTGTCTCAGTCTCAAAATTATATCTCAATTCCAGCCTTGGATACTTTGCCTAGGCCTGGAAGGAGTTATTTTCCCAGAAATATCAAATACTAGAAGGTTGAGATGCGGTGACAGGCGTGTTTAAAGGTAATGTTTTACTCAGAGACTGGTATTGCCTGGGGCTTTCTGCCTTGGACAGTGGTGGAAGCAGACATAACAGTAGCATTTAAAAGACATTTAGACAGAGACATGAACATACAGGGAATGCAAAGCTATGTATCTTGTTCAGGTCGATGGGATGAGTTAATTTTGTCATCATGGTCAGCAGGAACAATATGAGCCAAGGACCCTGTTTCTACGCCGTACTGTTCTATACACTGGTTTCTTGCATTATTCTCCAGTGATTAAAGGTGATTTGCTGAGCATCATTAAATAATCTTGCTAGACAAAGAACCATCAGTCGCTCTTTTTACTTCCTTCAAGGAGACAGCAACAAAAAGACAAAGAGGACGCTCGAGCCCCCAACCACTCTGCACATTTGGTGCTGGGATTACTGGATTGTCACACAGGCCACACCGTGAGAAACAGCCATCAAGAATGGAAGGAGCAAGCTCCAGGTAGGTCAGAACATGCCATACCGTGTGTCTCTACAATGAACCCCACCTCAGCAACTCCTGCCAGTGCACTGCACACTGAGTGCTCAGCATTCTCATTGGTGCATGGGATCTGCTTTGCTGATCAGCTGCCATCCTGATAAATCTGATCCCATTGTGGGGTTGGATCTGGAATTCCTGAGTGTGGACCCAGTGACCGTGTGGAGCAATGATATCAGTGTATGATGGAGGGGAAGCTGTAAGTGGTGGTGTTCCCTTCCATCAAAACCCTTATCATAGAGCACAGAATGTCCAGGCATAGGAACAAACCCCTCAGCACGTAATGTTACGCCACACCATTTGAGCTAATGATGACTCAAACAAATTCTCTTGCCTGCAAGCAAGAGAAAATCTGCAGACGCTGGAAATCCAATCAACACACACAATCTGCTGGAGGAACTCAATGGGCCAGGCAGCATCTTTGGAAAAAGTACAGTTGATGTTTCAGGCCAAAATCCTTCAGCAGGACTGGAAAAGAAAAGCTGAGGAGTAGATTTAAAAGGCAGGAGGAGGGGAGAGAGAAACACCAGGTGATAGGTGAAACTTGGAGGGATGAAGCAAAGAGCTGGCAAGTTGATTGGTGAAAGAGACACAAGGACATGGAAGCAAATTAAAAGGGGGTGGTGAGCAGCAGTGGGAGGTGATGGATGGGCAAGGAGATAAGGCAAGAAAGGGAAAAGGGGATGGAAAATGGTGAAGGGGGTGATGGGACTGGGAGGCCATATGTAAGGTTTGAGCAATGGATGTTCATGCCATCAATTGGAGGCTACCCAAACAGAATATAAGGTGTTTTCCCTGAAGCATTATTGTGGCCTCATTATGACATTGGATGGCCTCGTTCCCTTTCAGCAATCATCCTCCCAGCTCTTTACTTCATCCCTCCCCCTACAAGTTTCATTCTGCCTTCACATGGTCCACACCTCTCCATTCCCTACAATTATACATGCTTATCAAAGAACCTTTTAAACACCTCAATCATTTCTATGGTCAACACCCCTTTCACTTTAACATTCTTCAAAAGATCCAACATTACCTTTTTCTTTATCTGACAATTCCCCAGCATATTAACATGCCCCACACTGTTCTCCATGACTTTCACCTTGTTGGATGCTTACTGTAAGTACTCATTTACGAGACACCAGAGAAACTGTGGATGTGGGAGATCAGGATCAATACACAAGATCCTGTAGGAATTCTGTAGGTCAAGCATGGATATTGTATGATCGACTGAGTTCCTCCAACAAGTTGTCTGGTACTCATTTAGAATTTCTCTGCATTTTCCACCTCCAAACATATCTCAAATCATATGTCCTTGACTAGTTTTATGCAATCTCTAGTTATTCTCTTGATTATGTACAGAATTCCTTGGGATTCATTTAATTGAACATGCTAAGGAGTTTTCGTGGCCCTTTCTGACTCACCTAATTCCCTTCTTGAGTACTTCTCTCACTCAGGGACTCTGTTTGATTATTTTAACTTCATAAACTGTACATATGCTTCCTTTTTCCTCTTGACCTCTTTCAAATGCTCCCCTATCTTGCCACAGTTATCCTTCCAAACTACTGGATCATATCAATTCCATACTCTGTGATGTTGGCCATTGAACACCCTGGACAGAAGAGATTTCCCCGGCAACAACTGTTCCTGAATAACTCTACCTAGTTCCTGCTTAAAACACAGGGAATTATTCTCCCACTATTTAATACTTCTGTGCAACAACTATATTTACTCAGAGATATCAGAATTCAAGCTATTGTAATTACTGATTCTAATTATTTCCACTGACTGAAAGATCAGTCAGCTGACAAATCGCACTTCCCAATATCAGGTCTAGTATGGATGTTGTTCTAGTTGAATTATCCACATATTGTCTTAAGAAACTGTCTTTGATGCACCTAACAATTCTGCGCTGTTTACCTGTCTTACACAAAGAAGACCCCAGTCTATTTGTTGAAGTGGCAGTTACACAATAAAACAACCCTGCTGTTTTTGCAAATTTTCCTCAGCTGCCTGCAGTTTATTCCTCAGAATCTTGGTTGCTACTGGGGGCTCTATAACATAATCCACTCAGAGTAATTGCACCTTGAGTTTTACCCTTGCCAGACTTGTTCAAAGTTAAAGGATGTATCAAATGTCTGGCTTCTAATTTTCTCCAAGCTTAGACATGACTTAAGGGAGGAGAGCCAATAGAAAACAGTAGGTGGGTTAGATTCTTTCCAGTGCAGCAAAATAGCTCTCCTAGCCAGTAAAGTTGAAAAAACTATCACATGTTGGGTGGAAGCAGACACTTTGCTTGCTTCCTTTGGAACAATTCCAAAAATTGCTGTTAGTGGATTAGGTTGAACATTCACATCTATAACTTTAGATAATATTCCAAACACATCCCTCCAAAAATTGTTTAAACTTAAACATAACCAAAACATATGAGTTAGAGTAGCCACTTCTGCGTTATATCTGTCACAAATAGGGCTTATATTAGGAAAAATATGTGCCAATTTATCTTTGAACATATGGGCCCTGTGTACAATCTAAAACTGAATTAAGATATGGCGTGCGCAGATAGATGAATTATTGACTAAATAATAAATTTTACTCCATTGATTATCTGAAAGTGCATGTGCAGGTTCTACTTCCCAGGTGCATTGAACCATATCATTAGGTGAATGCAAGTATTCATTAACTGTTTATAAATGATAGCTATTAATCATTTTTGAAAGGGTTTAAACTGAAAAATAGCATAAGCCAAATTTAAAAAGCAGGCCAAGGGGTAATTCAGTAAAAAAATCACATAAAAAATTCCCAACCTGCAAATATCTGAAAAAATGTGTATTAGAGATACCATATTTACCCCTATGGGTTCAGTGGATAAGCCCCTATTATCCATTCCCTATGAGAGCAGCTGTGATATTGTCCCTGATCAGTAGTGCCCTGTTTTATTAGTGGAGGTCTGGGGGTTGTGAGTTGCTGTCAGAGTAGCCAAGAAGAAACAGTGTAGGGGACGTGTATGTGGCACACACTGACAAGTCTGTGTGGTATTGGTGTCAAGAGTAGGTGGTTAGACTCTCCATGTTTGGAGATGGTCACAGCCTGGTACAAGGATATGTTACTAGTCTTTATTTATCGCAGACATCAATGTTTTACAGATTTTTCGTACTTTCAAATCACTAATACTTTTCTATTTGTCTTTTGTTAACCAGACTCATCTCTGTTGCCACCCTCCACACCCCCCCCCCACACTGAGCATTCCCACCTTTCCCATGCACCTGCTTATTTCCATCCAACAAATTCTCTCTCACACACACATCCAGTTTCCAACTTCCCCAGCACCAACTCCATGACAAGCAATTTACAGGGGCACATTATCGTAACAACTAATACAGTGTGGCAGGATCACCCATGGGAAATTGACACGGTCACAGGAGAGCATGCAGACTCCACACAGACAGCACCAGAGACCAGGATGAAGCCAGGTCACTGGTGGTGTCAGTCCACTGCACCCCCAGGGTCACTTTGTAACAGCAGGCATGAATTTGTTCAGTTTTCATTGTCAAACTAATTGAATCTTGTGTAATTATCAGCAAATCTCTGTCATCTGACCGTGTGGAGAAAGGAAGGTCATTTATGATGGAGTTGATACTGGTTGAACTGGCAGCTCTCATGTAAGGACTTCTGCATTGATATTGTGAGGTTGTATGGATAGATTTCCAATACGCAATAGTTCTAGAGAGCCAGATTGCAGCCTGACCTATGGTGTTATCCACATGAAATTTACAAGCATTCTTTGTCCTGTAGGTTTGCCTGTATGTTGCAATTACCACCCACATCCCAAAGATGAGCTGAATTTTGGGTTAGTTGTTCACCGCACGTTGTCACATATGAGATGGTTGACAACCAAATAGGGATCTGTAGAAATGGAAGTTTTTGTGTTTAGAAATTCTAACAGAACCTGTTCCCTTTCAGGCAACTGGTCACTCAGTCTGAGAATGCCACATTTTTCACAATGGAACAGCTCGAAAAACTGAAATACTATGAAAAAGGCAGCATGGAAAAAGTTACCTTTCTGATACAACAGAAGCTAGCAGAACTGGATCAGACAGAGCTGAACATTGCAGTGACAGGAGAAACAGGTACAGGAAAATCCATCTTCATCAATGCCATGAGAGGACTTGAGGACACCGATGAGGGAGCTGCTGAAGTTAATGTCAAGGAAACTACAATGAAGCCAACCATGTACCCACATCCCAATCAGTCTACTGTCTGCTACTGGGACCTGCCGGGGATCGGATCCACAACATTTCCAGCTGGCGAATATCTCAAGAAAATGGAATTTGGAAGGTACGATTTCTTCATCATAATATCAGCGAATCGTTTCAAAGAAAATGATGCAATACTTGCTAAAGAGATTAAAAAGCTTGGGAAAAATTTCTACTTTGTCCGCGCTAAGGTTGATCAAGATATTTATTCAATGACAAAGGGGGGAAAAAAGAAAATTAATGTGGAAGAAAAGCTGGATATTATTCGGAGTGACTGTGTCAATAATTTGAGAAAAGTGGGGATTCAGACCCCACCTGTGTTCCTAATATCCAGTTTTGAACAGGATCGATATGATTTCAATTGTTTAAATGATAAACTTGAAGGTGATCTCCCGAATATAAAGAAAAGGATCTTTGTTCTGGCCTATGCAAACAGAAGTGTGGAGATTGTTCAGCGGAAAAGCAAGATGCTGCAGCAACATGTCTGGATGTCGGCAACAATTTCGGGAGCTGTAGGAGCAGTCCCCATTCCTGGTCTCTCCCTTGCTTGTGACATCACCATTCTGATTGAGGAAATAATCTCTTTTCGTAAACACCTGGGTCTGGATGAAGCTTCTCTTCAAAGACTGGCCAACATCACAGAAAAACCTGTTAAAGAGCTTAAGGCCGTTGTTAACCCTCTTCTGCTGGGGATAATAAATAAAGATATAATTAAAAGGTTAGGTTGGGGTGCTACATCTGTTGCCGTTTCAGCTTTGGAAGTTGGTCTTAACTTCATCCCTATCATTGGTTCCATTTTTGGAGCAGGATCATCATTTCTCATGACCTACAGAATACTGACCGATGCTCTGAAGGACCTTACAGAGAGTGCAGAGAGGGTGGTGAAGGTTGCATATGGCATTGATTAACTGGTCAGCGCCAACATCAAAACAATGAGCTCATGTTATACTGCGGTAAAAATATTCAATCGGCCTGTCACTGAACCCTGCTGTAATTCTACATGACAACTTTCCCCTTTGCTGCTTTCCTTCTGAAATATTTCTTATCCATTTCTGAGGAACACTTGTGCCTGACTGAGGGAGTCCCAATCTGTTAAAGACATGAAACAGATGGACATATATGACATGTAATTTTAATTTGAAGAAGCGCTGAGAAGTTATATTCAGGTATCTGAATGATGCTCACCCGTCAATCAATAGCCCAGTGTCAGACTGTGTGGACACTATAAGGTCACAGTGTATGCAATATTGCTGTGCACAAACTGGTGGCTGTGTTTTCCCTTCAATATCTATAGAGACCTGATTGTGACATCATAAAAAGGGCAATGGACTGGCATTGCAAGAACTTGCAGTATCAGATGAAACAGCAGCCAGAGACACGACTGAGTTGCAGTCAGGAATGAAAGTGAGCTGGAACTAAATCTCAGCGTCTAAAGAGAGATGAGCCTGACAATCGGATTGTGTAACCATTGTGGCAAGGGCTCACATACACCAGACTATTTCAGGTTTAAAGGGGAAACTTGCAGAAAATGCAGTAATGTAGGTCACAAAGCATGTGCGGCAGACAAAAGTAAATAGTGTTCAAAGATGACATTGGAAAACTCAAACTTATCAACAGTAAAATAGTGTTACTGAAAATGCCACAGCCAAATTTTATAAAGCCCATTTGGTTCCTTCTACCATCAGTGATAAAGTAGCCAGTGAGCTAGATCAGCTGGAGGGTAAATAATTATTTTCGAGATTGTGTGGAGCCCATCGGCAATAGCAGTGTTCACATTAGCCAAGAAGAATGGGTCTGACAGGATCTGTGGTGATTTTAAAGTCAACACCAACCCAGTCCTGAAAGTAGATCAATGCCCTCTGCCCAGGATAGAGGATATCTCTGGAGTGAAGTTTTCAGCTGTGGACTTAACTGAGACCAACAGATGGTGACATCAGTCACTGTACTCACACATTATGAATCACACCATCCCATGAAGCTTGTCTGTGATGCCTTGTCTTAGGCACAGGTGCATTCAAGGCAAAAGTGATGAGTGATGTATGTGAATGTTCCATAGTTGTTGTGTCATGTTTCCTCACCGCTGCAGAGAAAAATAATGCACAGATTGACAGAGAGGCCTTGAGTCTTGTTTGGGGAGTAAAATGATACAACCACGATCTGTAGAGAGTTTACCATCACTACTGATTATCAACCACTGGTGTCCATTTTCAGTCCACTGAAGAATATTCCATTAACTTCAGCTGCACAAATGCAAAGACGGGCTCTGATTCTTGGAGGACACAATTACAAGATCAAATTCAAGTGGATGACAAATCATGAAAATGCTGATAGATTGTCTAGGCTTGGAGCCTTCCCCTTCAGCGGTGCCTGGGTCCCAGTGCAAAGTATGACACACTGTTTGGGCAATTTAAACACTGGCCTAGATATACTGGAAAGACAGGATGTCAGGATTGCAGGCGACAGCTGATATCACTCGTTGTCCCGCAATGACCACTCCTCTCTCCATGGTGCTGGGGCTATGAAGACTGCCCTGGATGTTGTCCTCTGTACCCACTAATGTAATGAACTGATACTGAGGCTTTGGGTCCACTATGGGCTGCTCTGGGGTTTGGAGTGAATGACTCATTTTGGTTCAGAATGCTGTTGCTGACTTCTATTGTTTGAATGATCTGTGTTTATTTCTCCCTTTCTCTCTGCACCAGGTGTTGGTCTTTATCTGATTTTCTTTTCATTGGGTTCTTTTTGGTTTCTTGCTTTGTGGTTGCCTGTAAGAAAACAAATCTCAAGATTGTATGATTCATTCATTCTTTGATAATAAATGTACTTTGAAATTTGATTAAGAAACTCACCAATTTTGTCCTTGCATGTCGTAAAGCAACACACTCCACAATCAACAACTCACCAGTTATTCTGTAGATATCTATATAGCAGTTGGATTCTGTAGTAAACTGTGTGTGTGTGTGTGTGTGTGTGCATTTGAGTAATATTGCAAATGTATTGTTTGATTAAGCATTCTTTGTTTTTATTTAATAATAATTATGGGTTATATGTAACAGTGCATGAATGTCATACATCATCACATCACCACATCATTTGTGCACGCCTCAGTAAAAGTAAAAATGAAGAGAGCACGTTTGTCCCAGTCTCTCCATGTTTTTCTTTTGATTAGTTTTATGTTTTCGGGTTACAAAACATAACAGTTTTGTTCCTCCAAACTGAGTGTGGTCTCATCATGGCACTAGAGGAGGCCGTGGACAGACATTTCAGAATGGGAATGGGAAGTTGAAATAAAAGCTGATCACCGGTAAATCCCACCTTTAGTTATAGATGGAGCAAAGGTCCTCAATGAAGTGGTTCTCCTTCTACATTAAGTTTCCCTGATGTACCAGAGGCCACACTGTGAGCACTGGATAGAGTAGATGATGCCGACAGACTCATAGGTTTAGTGTTGTTTCACTTGGAAGGACTGCTTCTCCCTGAAGGATGATGTAACATAGTCCCTTCGGCCCACAATGTTGCACCAACCATGGAATCTACTCTAGAAGCTGCCTAGAATTTGCCTACCACATAGCCCTCTATTTTTCAAAGCTCATGTACCTATCGAAGAGTCTTTTAAAAGACCCTATTGTATCAGCATCTACCAACTTCACTGGCAGTGCATTCCACACACCCACCACTCTGTGTGAAAAACTTACTCTGACATCCCCATTGTACCTACTTCCAAGCACCTGAAGCCTATGCCCCTTCTTATTAGTCATTTCAGCCTTGGGAAAAAGCCTCATGATCAATGCCTCTCATCATCTTATACTCCTCCATCAGGTCACCTCTCATCTTCTGTCACTCCAAGCAGAAAAGGCCGAGTTCACTCAATTTATTCTCCTAAGGGATGTTCTCCAATCCAGGCAATATCCTTGTAAATCTCCTCTACACTCTCTCTATAGTATCAACATCCTTCCTGTAATAAGGTGATCAGAACTGAACACAGTACTCCAAGTGGCGTCTAAGGTCTTATATAGCTATAACATTACCTCAAGGCTGATGAACTCAATCCGACAGTTGATGAAGGCCAACACACCAAACGCCTTCTTAACAGTGCTGTCAACCTGCGCAGCAGCTTTGAGCGCCCTATCGTCATGGACCCCAAGATTTTGCTGCTTTTCCACACTCTCCTGAGTCTTAGCATTTATAGTATATTCTGCCATCATATTTGACGTACCAAAATGAACTAACTCACCCTTATATGAGTTAAACTCCATCTGCCACTTCTCAGCCCAGTCCTGCATCCTATTGATGTCATGCTGTAACCTCTGACAACCCTCCAGACTATCCACAACACCCCATCTTCTGTGTCTTCAGCAAACTTACTAACCCAACCTTCTACTTCCTCATCCAGATCATTTATAAAAATGACAAAGAGGAGGGGTCCCAGAACAGATCCCTGTGGAACACCACAGGACATGTCCTCCATGTAAAATACAAGCCATCCAGAACCAATCTTTGCCTTCTGTGATCACTGGTTCTGGATCCACAAAGCAAGGTCTCCTTGGACCCCCTGCCTCATTAATTTCTGAATGAGCCTCAAAAGGGGGAACTTATCAAATGCCTTCCTGAGATCCATATACACACATCCACTGCTCTGCCTTCATCAAAGAGGGAGGAGGTGTAGGGATAGGTTTAGAAAACATGCATACAGGGATACCATTTGACAGAGAGGTCAGTGGAGAAGGAAGAGAGGTCAGGGGAATCACGTAGTGAGCATTTCCTGTGGAAACGCAGAGCGTGGGTTGGGTTGGGGTACAGTGGACTAGAAAGATGTGTTTAGTGATAGGAACCCATTGGAAATGGTGAATATTATGAAGAATGATATGCTGGATACAGAGGCCTGTGTGGGGATAGGTAAGGACAAGGGGAACCCTATCCCTGTTATAGGATGTGATGAGGGCAGATATTTGGGTAACAGAAACATAGAAAACCTACAGGCCAATACAGGCCCTTTAGCACACAAAACTGTGCAAACATGTCCTTACCTCAGAAATTGCCTCAGGTTACCCATAGCCCTCTATTTTTCTAAGCTCCATGTACGTATTCAGGAGTCTCTTAAAGGACCCTATTGTATCTGCCTCCACCACAATCACCACCAGCCCATTCCATATACTCCCCACTCACTGTGTAAAAAAACTTAGCCTTGACTTCTCCTCTGTACCTACTTCCTAGCACCATAAAACTGTGCCCTCTTGTACTAGCCATTTCAGCCCTGGGAAAAAAGCCTCTAAATATCCACATAATCAATGCCTCTCATCATCTTATACACCTCTATCAGGTCACCTCTCATCTTCTGTCACTCCAAGGAGAAAAGTCTGTTAACTCAGTTTATTCTCATAAGGCATGGTCCCCAATCCAGGCAACATCCTTGTAAATATCCTCTGCACGCTTTTTGTGGTTTCCACATCCTTCCTGTAGTGAGGTGACCAGAACTGAGCACAGTACTCCAAGTGTGGTCTGACCAGAGTCCTATATAGCTGCAACGTTACCTCTCGGCTCCTAAATTCAATTCCATGATTGGTGAAGGTCAATACACCATACACCTTCTTAAGCACAGAGTCAACCTGCGCAGCAGCTTTGAGTGTCCTATGGACTCAGACCCCAAGATCCCTCTGATCCTCCACACTGCCAAGCGTCTTACAATTAATACTATATACTGCCATTATATCTGACCTACCAAAAAGTGTGACCTCACACTTATCTGGATTGAACTCCATCTACCATTCTTCAGCCCAGATTTGCATCCTATCGAAGTCCCACTGTAACCTTTGACATCCTTCCACTCTATCCACAACACTCACAACCTTCAGTAAATTTACAAACCCATCCCTCCACTTCCTCATCTAGGTCATTTACAAATATCCAAAGAGTAGGGGTCCCAGAACAGATCCCTGAGGCACACCACTGGTCACCAACCTCCATGCAGAATATGACCTGTCTGCAACCACTCTTTGCCTTCTGTGGGCAAGCCAGTTCTGGATCTACAAAGTGACGTCCCCTTGGATCCCATGCCACCTTACTTTCTCAATAAGCCTTTCATGGGGTACCTTATCAAATGCCTTGCTGAAATCCATATACACTACATCTACTGTTCTTCCTTCATCAATGAGTTTAGTTACATCCTCAAAAAATTCAATCAGGCTCAGAAGGCACGACCTGCCCTTGACAAAGCCATGCTGACTATTCCTCATCATATTATGCCTCACCAAATGTTCATAAAAGTTGCCTCACAGGATCTTCTCCATCAACTTACCAACCACTGAAGTATGAATTGCTGGTCTATAATTTCCTGGGCTATCTCTGCACCCTTTCTTGAATAAGGGAACAACATCCACAACCCTCAAATCCAACGAAACCTCTCCTGTTCCCATTGATGATGCAACAATCATTGCCAGAGGCTCAGCAATCTTTTCCCTCACTTCCCACAGTAGCCTGAGGTACATCTCATCCAGTCCCAGTGACTTATCCAACTTGATGCTTTCCAAAAGTTCTAGCATATCCTCATATACTACATACTCAAGCTTAATATCTACATACTCAAGCTTTTCAGTCTGCTGTAAATCATACAATTGCCAAGATCCTTTTCCTCAGTGAATACTGAAGCAAAGTGTTCATTAAGTAGTTCTGCTATCTGCTCCAGTTCCATACACACTTTTCCACTGTCACATTTGTTTGGTCCTATTCTCTTATGTCTTATCCCCTTGCTCTTCATATACTTGCAGAATGACTTGGGGTTTTCCTTAACCCTGTCCACCAAGGCCTTCTCATGGCCCCTTATAGCTCTCCTAATTTTATTCTTAAGCTCTTTCCTGCTAGCCTTATAAACTTCCAGATGTCTATCATTCACTAGTTTATCGAACCTTTTGTAAGCTTTTCTTTTGTTTTTGACTAGATTTGCAACAGTCTTCGCACACCATGATTCCTGTACCTACCATCATTTCCCTGTCTCATTGGAACGTACCTATGCAGAACTCCATGCAAATATCCCCTAACCATCTGCCACATTTCTGCCATGCATTTCCCTGAGAACATGTGTTCTCAATTTATGCTTCCAAGTTTCTGCCTGATAGCCTCATACTTCTCCTTACTTCAGCTAAACACTTTCCTAACCTGTTTGTTTCTATCCCTCTCCAATTCTTTTGTAAAGGAGATAGAGTTGTGATCATTATCTCCAACATGCTCTCCCACTGAGTGATCTGACAACTGACCAGGTTCATTTCCCAATACCACATCAAGTACAGCCTCTCCTTTTCTAGGTGTATCTACATATTGTGTCAAGAAACCTTCCTGAACACACCAAACAAACTCCACCCCATCTAAACCCCTTGCTGTAGGGAGATGCCAATCAATATTTGAAAAATTAAAATCTCCCACCATGACTACCCTAATATTATTATATCTTTCTAGAATCTGTCTCTGTCATGGTCCGGTCCGGGGTCTGCGTTGCGGTTCACGATCTGCGGGCTCCGGACTTCGGGTCCTCCAGCTGTCCTTAGTTTCGGTTGGACTAAACCAAAAATGCCTGATACTTATCTTGTTGGCTGTGAATATAAGTGGCCCTGGGATTGAGTGTGGTTGGGGGGTTGTCTTGTCAAGCTTCCTTGGAAAGATTCTCATGGAGCAAATGGCTGGTGGAAGGCTGGTACAGCCACTTGTCATCTTTAGGTTGCATTGGAGAACCATTGCTTCTGGGAGCGTTACTGTCCATAGTTGGAGCTGTCATTGTGGTATGGATTCATCCATTTCCTGGGTCAGCTGGGTGGCTGTCAGCCACTCTGAGCTAGGTAGGGATCCGGTTGTTTCCATTGCCAGTCAAGGTTGCTGGCCGTAACGGCTACTCGGAGCAGCCCCGATGCAGAGATGGAACTGTCTGTTGTTCTTCAGTGTTTGTCTCTTCCTGTCCTCGCCCCTGCCATTGCCCTGCGGGGGAAATCTGTCTTGATTTATTCTTGCCTCATCGGGGTAAGTCAGGCCATTCTGCCATTGCCCTGCGGGGGGATCTGTCTTGTCTTGGCCTCCGTCGGGTAATTCCGGCCGTTCTGCCATTACCCGACAGATGGTTGTGCCCCAACTCCGTGTGGGGTTAAAGATGAGTTCTGGCTCTATGTTTATGTACAGTTCCTAGTCTGCCTCCAAGCTCCAGCCAAGCCTCGACCCCAGCCTGAAGCCTCCAGCCAAGCCTCAACCCCAGCCTCAAACCTCCAGCCAAGCCTCGACCCCAGCCTGAAGCCTCCAGCCAAGCCTCGACCCCAGCCTGAAGCCTCCAGCCAAGCCTCAACCCCAGCCTCAAGCCTCCAGCCAAGCCTCAACCCCAGCCTCAAGCCTCCAGCCAAGCCTCGACCCCAGCCTCAAGCCTCCAGACAAGCCTCAACCCCAGCCTGAAGCCTCCAGCCAAGCTTTGACCCCAGCCTCAGGCCAGGCCTCAAGACCCCGAGTCTCTAGCCAAGCCTCATCACATCTTCGCCTGGGTTTGGGGGTCCGAGCCAGAGGAAAGACCCAGGTTCTAGGTCCTTGTCTAGTCTCGGGCTCAGAGTTCACCCCAGGGTCATTGTTCCCAGTCCCTCATCCTGTCCTGTTCCTAGCACTGCTGTGTCTGCGTTCTGCATTTGGGTCCTGATACAACACCCCCATATGACAGTCTCCCTATCTGCTCCTTGACATCTGTTACTATTGAGTGGTCTATAAAAAACACCCAGTAGTGTTATTGCCCCTTCCTGTTCCTAACTTCCAGCCATAGAAACTCAGACAATCCCTCCATGACCTTGCCCTTTTCTGCAGATGTGACACTATCTCTGGTCAACAGTGCCATGCCCCCACCTCTTTTGCCTCCCTCCCTCCTTATGTTTTCTGAAATATCTAAAGCCTGGCAGTTGAGGTAACCATTCCTGCCCCTGAGCCATCCAAGTCTCTGTAATGATCCACACAATCTCATCTCATCTCATCCACTTTGTTCATAATACTCCTTCCATTAAAATAGACACATCTCAGACCATCAGTCTGTCTGTGTCCCTTCTCTATCACCTGCTTATCCTCCTTCTCACACTGTCTTTTCATTGTCTTCATTTAATAGACAATGGAAAATATCACCAATTTTTAATTTGACATGACTATGAAATGGGATGGAGAGGGTGCTCAAGGAACTTAAGGCAGTGATCCTGATGGCCATTTGTCACAACAGGGGGTCACTGGACAGTTAAAATAAATTTAGACAATGGAAGATTGGACATCTCATAACATTTGCCACGGGACTTCAGACACACTTCGCCAGAGTGCTTGGACAGATCGACTAAATCAGGCTAAATACACAGGCTCAGGCAAACAGGACAAGGACACTAATGGCATATGCAACTGAGTTTGAGGCAAGAGTGTGAAAGAATTTTGAATCCATTGACAAGCTGAACTTGTCACGTGGTGGGGACAAGAGTGTTGGGAGAGAGGACCCACAAGCAGGACACAAACACGTCTTTCTTAGGTACAATAAAATAATGTTTATTAATCACTACACAGAAGATCGGGAAATCAAGGACGACAAAGGGGAATACGAACCTTGGACTAGGGGACTAGGGACTTGGATCACCGCGGACAGGGGACTTGGAAGCAGATGAATTGGGATCGCCGCGGCCATGAGTTGGACAGCGGGAACATGGATAGCCGCAGACCTTGGACAGTGGGAATATGGATCATCGCAGCCGAGAACATGGAACCTGGATCTTCGCAGACCCTGGGGTAGGAGACTAGGAACTTGATTCACCAGCCAGAAACGAGGACACCATGGATCGTCGTCACCAGAAACGTGGACACCAAAACATAGGACAAGGAACCTTGAGCCAGGACTCCTCCAGATCAGGCATCGAGCCGGGACTCTTTATCGAGGGGTAGACACAGATAATGGGCATGAACGTCGAGCCGGAACTCCACCTCCCACTCAGGCACCGAGCCGGGACTATTCTTCGGTTGGTAGACACAGACACCGAGAATGACCTCGAGCCGGAACTCCGCCTTTCACTCAGGCACCGAGCCAGAACTCTTCAAGGGGTAGACATGGACAAGGGGCATGAACGTCGAGTCAGGACTCCGCCTGTCTTGTATGAAACCACACCTGATGTGGTAGCTGCAGGAAGGTTAAATATCTCAGTCCCAGGTTGAGCATTAGCAATGCAGACACCCCGCCGCCAGAGGAATTCAACTTACGAAATATCTCCTTTTTCTTTGACTTCACCACCGGGGAAGTGTTTTCCAGTTTAGTGGAGACCGCTGGTGAATAGCTTATGTTTCCTAGTGATCTCGAGTGACTCCTTGCAACAGAATCTGGGCCACGACCTCTTTGCGCAAGCAACGGCATCGGAAGCCATTCATTACTGGGGGGCAGCCTCTGCTTCCCTTTCCCTTCGCTGAGGAGCCTGGACTACACCCTGGCGCAGGAAGGCGAATTGCTGGTACTCCGATGCGGGCTGAATGACTCTGGCTTGTCGTAGCAGTGGCGACTTGCGAAGGCTTCTTAACACTCTCGCCCCGAACGGCTAAAGCCAGGGGCTTATAAACTGCCGGGTCAGGTCGAGAGTAGATTACCTTGATTGCCAAGCTCAAGGGATACTGAAACGGAATTAGAAGGGAACAAGGAGTCAATGGTCTGGATCGCAACCTAACTAAATTTAAAGGGGATCCGATTCGGACCATGACAGAACTGACTGTAGATTTTAGGAAGGAGAAGAGAGATAAACACATACTAGTCTCATTGAAGAATGTGGTGGATAGATTGAGCAGCTTCACGTACCTGGGTGTCACTATTTAGCATGATCTATCCTGGGCCGGAACATTTGAGACAATCATGAAGAATGCTCAACACAATGTTATTAAATGAGATTCAGCTTGTAATCAAAGACCAGCAAACTTTGACAGATGTACAGTAGAAAGCATTCTGACTGATTATACCATGGCCTCATATGGAAACTCAAATGTACAAGAATACAAAATGCTACAGAGAGTAGCGGTCTCAGCCAGTTCTGTCATGGGTACACCTGAATCCACCATCAAGATCATTGATAAGAAGTGATGTCATGGCTTCCACATCTGCCTGTTGCAATGAATTCCACAGAGCTGCCACTCTCTGGCTACAGAAATACCTCCTCATCTCTGTTCTAAAAGGAAGCCCTTCTATTCTGATTTTGTGTCCTCTGGTAAAAGATTCATCCACCAGAGGAAATCTCCGTTCCACATCCAATCTAATCGAGGCCTTTCAAAATTCAATAGAATTCAAATATGTCATCCCTCATTCTTCTGAATTTCAGTGAATACAGGCCCAGAGCCATCAAATGCTCTTCATATGACAAGCCAATTGATCCAGGAGTCACTAGAAATGCCTTCCTTACCACCGAATTAATCTGCAAATTAACCTTTAAGAAATCCTGCAGAAGGACTCCCACTTCTGATCGCACCTCAGATTTTTGTATTTTCTCTCCATATAAAAAATAGACTACCTTTTTATTTCTTCTACTAAAGTGCATGACCATACACTTCACAACACTGTATCGCACCTGCCACTGTTTTGACCATTCTCCTAATCTGTCTAAGTCCTTATGCAGATTCTCTGTTTCCTCAAAACTACCTGTCCCTTCACATATCTTTGTATCATCCACAAACTTAGCAACAAAGAATCAATTCCATCATCCAAGTCATTGACATACGACATAAGGAGAAGTGGTTCCAACACTGACCCCAGTGGAACACCACTAGTCAACAGCAGCCATCCAGAAAAGGCTCCCCTTGTTTCCATTCTTTGTGTCTGCTAATCAGCCACTGAATTATCCATGCTAGTATGTTTCTTGTTCTAAAAATGAAAACGCATAACATTCACTGATTCCTCTTTGTCTATCATGCTTGTTATTTCTTCAAAGAATTCCAACAGATTTGTTTGGGAAGATTTTCCCTTGCTGAAACCACGCTGACTGTGGCTATTTTATCATCTGCAACCAAGTATCCCGAAAACACATCCTTATCAATCGACTGCAATATCTTCCCAACCACAGAAGTCTGACTAAATTGCCTAAAGTTTCCCTTCTTCTGATTCTATCCCTTCTTGAAGAGTGGAGGGACACTTAAAATTCTCAAGTTCTTCCAGAACCATTCCAGATCTGACGATTCTTAAAAGATAATTACTCATGTCTCCACAATCTCTTCAGCCATCCCTTTCAGAACCCTGGGGTGTTAACCACCTGCTTCAGGTGATTTATCTACCTTCAGAACTTCCTGTATAGCAAAAACCTTCTCCCTATTAATAGCAACTTCATACACTTCTGACCCCTGACACTCTTGAACTTATGGCAAACTGTTTATGTCTTCCACAGTGAAGACGGATGCAAAATACTCATTCAGTTCATCCACAATTTTCTTATCTCCCATTAGTACCTCTTCACTCCAGCATCATTTTCCAGTGGTCCAATATCCAATCTCGAATCTCTTTTTCACTTGATGTATCTGAGAAACATTTGTTATTGTCTATAATACTATTGGCTAGCTTACTTTTGTATTCCATCTTTACCTTGTTAATAGCTTTTTAGTTGACTTCTGTTGGTTTTTTAAAGCTTCCCAATCCTCTGACTTCACACTATTTTTTGCACTATTATGTGCCCCTTCTTTGGCTTTTGTATTGGCGTTTTCTCTTGTTAGCCACCATTGATCATCTTGTCTTTAGATTACTACCTTCTCTTTGGGATGTATATATCCCATGATTTCTGAATTGCTTCCAGAAATTCCAGCTATTGCTGCTCTGCTGTCATCCCTGCCAGTGTTTTTTTCATAGAAACATAGAAAACCTACAGCACAATACAAGCCCTTCGGGCCACAAAGTTGAGCCAAACATATCCTTACCTTAGAAATTACTAGGCTTACCCATAGCCCTCTATTTTTCTAAGCTCCATGTACCTATCCAAAAGTCTCATAAAAGACCCTATCGTTTCCACCTCCACCACCGTTGCCAGGAGCCCATTACATGCACTCACCACGCTCTGCGTAAAAAGTTACCCCTGACATCTCCTCTGTACCTTCTCCCCAGCACCTTAAACTTGTGTCCTTTTTGTGGCAACCATTTCAGCCCTGGGAAAAAGCCTCTGACTATTCACATGATCAATGCCTCTCATCATCTTATACACCTCTATCAGGTCACCTCTCATCCTCCGTCTTTCCAAGGAGAAAAGGCTGAGTTCACTCAACCTGTTCTCATAAGGCATGCTCCCCAATCCAGGAAACATCCTTGTAAATCTCCTCTGCACCCTTTCTATGGTTTTTACATCCTTCCTGTAGTGAGGTGACCAGAACTGAGCACAGTACTCCACATGTGGTCTGACCATTTTTCTATATAGCTGCAACATTACCTCTCAGCTCTTAAACTCAATCCTATGATTGATGAAGGCCAATGCACCATATGCCTTCTTAACCACAGGGTCAACCTGCGTAGCAGCTTTGAGTGTCCTATGGACTTGGACCCCAAGATCCCTCTGATCCTCCACACTGCCAGGAGTCTTATCATTAATACTATATTCTATCATCATATTTGCCCTACCAAAATGAATCATTTCAAACTTATCCAATCAAATTTGGTCAGCTTTTCACTCATGGCTTTGTAATTCCCTTTACTCAACTATAATACTGAGACATCTGACTTCACCCTTTCCTTCTCAAATTTCAGGGTGAATTCAATCATATTATGAGCATTTACCCCTCTGGGTTCTTCTACCTTAAGCACTCTAATAAACGCTGGTTCATTGCACAACACCCAATCCAAAATAGCCCCTCTAAAATATGGAAAACACACACAAAATGCTGGTGGAACACAGCAGATCAGGCAGCATCTTTAAGGAGAAGCACTGTCGACATTTCAGGCTGAGACCCTTCATCAGGACTAACTGAAAGGAGACATACTAAAAGATTTGAAAGTAGTGGGGGGAGGGGGAAATGCGAAAAGATGGGAGAAGACCGGAGGGGGTGGGATGAAGCTAAGAGCTGGAAAGGTGATTGGCGAAAGTGATACAGAGTTGGAGAAGGGAAAGGATCATGGGACGGGAGGCCTCGGAAGAAAGAAAAGGGGAGGGGGGAGCACCAGAGGGAGATGGAGAACAGGCAGGGTGATGGGCAGAGAGAGAGAGAGAGAGAGAGAGAGAGAGAGAAAAAACAAACAACTAAATATGTCAGGAATGGGGTAAGAAGGGGAGGAAGGGCATTAACAGAAGTTAGAGAAGTCAATGTTCATGCCATCAGGTTGGAGGCTACCCAGCCGGTATATAAGTTGTTGTTCCTCCAACCTGAGTGTGGATTCATCTTGACAGTAGAGGAGGCCATGGATACACATATCAGAATGGGAATGGGACCTGGAATTAAAATGTGTGGCCATTGGGAGATCCTGCTTTCTCTGGCGGACAGAGCATAGGTGTTCAGCGAAATGGTCTCCCAGTCTGTGTCGGGTCTCACCAATATATAAAAAGCCACACCGGAAGCACTGGACGCAGTATATCACACCAGCCGACTCACAGGTGAAGTGTTGTTTCACCTGGAAGGACTGTCTGGGCCCTGAATGGTGGTGAGGGAGGAAATGTAAGGGCAGGTGTAACACTCGTTCCGCTTACAAGGATAAGTGCCAAGAGGGAGATCGGTGGGAAGGGAGTGGACACAGAAGTCACATAGGGAGTGATCCCTGTGGAAAGCAGAAAGGGGGGGAGGGAAAGATGTGCTTGGTAGTGGGATCCCATTGGAGGTGGTGAAAGTTACAGAGAATTATACATTGGACCTGGAGGGTGATGGGGTGGTAGGTGAGGACAAGGGGAACCCTATCCCGAGTGGGGTGGCGGGTGGATGGGGTGAGGGCAGATGTGCGGGAGATGGGAGAGATGCGTTTGAGAGCAGAGTTGATGGTGGACGAAGGGAAGCCCCTTTGTTTAAAAAAGGAAGACATCTCCTTCGTCCTGGAATGAAAAGCCTCATCCTGAGAGCAGATGCGGTGGAAACAGAGGAATTGTGAAAAGGGATAGCATTTTTGCAAGAGACAGGGTGGGAAGAGGAATAGTCCAGGTAGCTGTGAGAGTCTGCAGGCTTATAGTAGATATCAGTAGATAAGCCGTCTCCAGAGACGGAGACAGAAAGATCAAGAAAGGGGAGGGAGGTGTCGGAAATGGACCAGGTAAACTTGAGGACAGGGTGAAAGTTGGAGGCAAAGTTAATGAAGTCAACAAACTCAGCATATGCCACACATTTTAATTCCACGTCCCATTCCCATTCTGATATGTCTATCCATGGCCTCCTCTACTGTCAAGATGAATCCACACTCAGGTTGGAGGAACAACACCTTATATACCAGCTGGGTAGCCTCCAACCTGATGGCATGAACATTGACTTCTCTAATTTCTGTTAATGCCCCTCCTCCCCTTCTTACCCTATCCCTGACACATTTAGTTGTTTGTTTTTTTCTCTCTCTCTCTCTCTGCCCATTACCCTGCCTGTTCTCCATCTCCCTCTGGTGCTCCCCCCCTTTCTTTCTCCCGAGGCCTCCCATCCCATGATCCTTTTCCTTCTCCAGCTCTGTATCACTTTCACCAATCACCTTTCCAGCTCTTAGCTTCATCGCACCCCCTCCAGTCTTCTCCTATCATTTCGCATTTCCCCTTCCCCCCACTACTTTCAAATCTCTTAGTATCTTTCCTTTCAGTTAGTCCTGACGAAGGGTCTCGGCCTGAAATGTCAACAGTGCTTCTCCTTATAGATGCTGCCTGGCCTGCTGTGTTCCACCAGCATTTTGTCTGTGTTGTTTGAATTTCCAACATCTGCAAATTTCCTCGTGTTTACTGTCTGAAATATGGATTTTGCATCAACCATTGTAGTTTGCAATGTACACCTTTGCAACTGTGTGTATGTCTGTATATAACTCCCACACTGTCTTTTTATCTTTGCAATTTCTTAGCTCTACTTTTACCTAAAGCTCTACCTCTCCAGAAAGTGGATAGATGCCCCTTCAAGGATTCAGGGTCATTTCACTAATTGGCAGCCATATTTTGGTACCAGTGTTCCATATTTAAGAAACACAAGAATGGATGAATCATCAGTTTTTCTTGGATTATCATCACGTGTCTTGTTTCAAATTCTGTTCTTTTTTTATTCTCATGTTAAGTCTCGATTCCAGCCTCCAATACTCCAGCTCTTGGGTCCAACCATCCTCACCTAGGTCTCTTGCCACAGTTTCATTTTTTTACCAACAGAGCCAGACCAGCCCCTCTGTCTCCCTGCCTATGCTTTCAATATAATGTGTATCCTTGGATTTTCAGCTCACGGTTTGTAATCTTCTTTCAGTCATTACTTAGTGATCTGCACATCATACATGCCAGTCTGCTGTATTTATGTGGCTGACCAGGACAAATTGTTGGTCATCTTTACTCTGAGGAACTTGAAGCTCTTAACTAGCTCTTTTTTTATTTAAAACATCAGGAGAGGCATAGATAGGGTGGGTAGTGTGACAGTTTTCCCCAAGTACAGTACATCAAAAACCAGTGGGCAGATGTTTAAGTTTTTCATCCAGAGGATGGTTGCATTCTGGATCTTATTCCCTGGGTAGGTGCTGGAGATCAGTACTGTCTTGTTGATGATGCTCTTGAATTGCCAAGGCACAGAAGGCTGCAGACTAAGTGCTAGTAAATGGGATTAGTAGAGTTGACTTCTTGATGGTTCATGTGAGCAAGATTGACAAACAACTTTTTCTGTCCTCCTTGACTTGCAGGTAGGGGAAGCAATTTACTTTTGGGACAGCTTACATCTCCCTTGTGTTCAAAACGTCAAATGGTATAAAGTACCAAATGTAGAACTTGATTCCGTAAACTGCACACATTTAAATATATCACCTTCTATCCTGTATTAGCATTTTTCAATTTTGTCAATAGTTTACATTGCAACTCATCCTTTTGTCTGCAATTTTGACCAATCATCAGCCTCTCCTTGCCAGGAGTTTCAATACACTCTGCCTTTGTTTGTAAACCAACTACCTCATCCTCAGCACTATCACTCTGGTTTCCATTCCCCTGCCAAATTAGTTTAAACTCACTCAGAAAACTCTAGCCAATTTGCCTGCAAGGATATTGGACCACCTCGGGTTCACATGTAACCTGACACTTTTCTACAGGTTGTATCTTCTCTAGAGAGATCCCAGTGATCCATATGTCTGAACCCCTTCCCCTGCACCCAGTCCTTAACCATGCATTCAACTGCCAAATCATCCTTGTTGTGTATATGGCAATACACAACAACATCATTAACAAAAACACTGGAGACCGGAACTACGATAACCAGGTTCTTTACTAACAGAAAGCCGAACTAAACACCTACGTAAAGATCAATACTCACCTAATAGTGCATTCTCAATAATGTGCTACTACATCATAAAATAGTCCCATATTATACAGTAGGCTATATGGTACAATCCTACCCTTTTATTTTAAAAGTGTATCAACTTTTTTTTAGTAGGGTACTAAGCTAAACAAATACTGTATGTGCACCCTTAATCTACAATGCCCACCAACTGTTTACTTAGTTACTTAATAATATGAAATCACAACAAAGTAATGTAATAATAATAATAACAATAATCCAAGTCTCTGGGAGGGTCTTCTCTGCCTCTCTGGGTAATGTCTGCCCTGAAACATTTGCTTTGGGGATTGAATCTCCACAGGTACATCAGGTGGGTCCTCAGCACTGATGACAGGCTTTTCTGTGGCCGAGGCTGATGTGGTCACATCAGGAGTCTTTGCTTCTGTGTCTGGGGAGTCAGGGCAAGGTGTTGTTGTGTTTCCCACCTGTGCATTCAGGATTTCATCCACATGATGTGCTTTTATGCCATGGGAGTCTGGGCAAGGTGTTGTTGAGTTTTTCACCTGAGCATCCAGGATTTGATCCACATGCCATTTCCATACATTCTCTCCCACCTGTACTCTATACATCAGTGGCCTATCTATGGTGGAAATTATACCTGGTTGCCACTTTTCAGTCCGGTAATCCCGTTCAAGAACTTACCGTCTTACATTGAAGCTCCATGTTGACTTAACATTCAAGTGTTTGAACTGTCTGTTCTCTACATCACTCCGTACATTTGGTTTGAAAAGATCCAGGCGGGACCTTAGGTTCCTGTTCAGAAACATCATCGCTGGAGTCTGATTAGAGGTTGCATGTACTGCATTACGATAGGCAAGGAGGATCTTGTGTTGCAATGGTCGATTTTCGCTGTCCCTTGCCTTGAGGGATTTCTTGAATGTCTGTACAAATCTTTCTGCCAAGCCATTTATGGATGGATGATAAGGAGCTGATGTAAAGTGCTTGATTCCATTATTCTTCACAAAACTTTGGAATTCTTCATAGACAAATTGTCATCCACTGTCTGTGCAAATTTGCTCTGGTGTGCCATTCCTGGCGAACATGGTCCTCAGCATTGTAATGGTCTTTTCCAAAGTGGTTGTGTTCAATTTGATGACCTCTGGCCATTTGGACTGGGCATCGATGGTGATTAAAAAGATAGAGTCCATGAATGGTCCAGCAAAGTTGATATGCACTCGTTGCCATGGTGACGAGGGCCACTTCCTCGGATCGAGAGGGGCTTGTAATGGTGTGGTTCTGGATCTTTTGACACCCAGAGCAGTTCTTGGTCACGTCCTCAATTTGTTTATCGATTTCTGGCCACCACACATAGGCACGGGTAAGACCTTTCATCTTCACAGTACGCAGGTGCCCCTCGTGCAGTTCATCCAGCACTCTGGTGCATAACTTTGGAAGAATCATAACTCATGAACCACACATTAGTGTTCCCTGACACACTGACAACTGCTCCTTCCTTGCTGAAAAGGCTGGAAACAATGTGTTGCTCCCACGCTGGTCATCCCTTTACTGTGATGTCATACACTTCTGACAACATAGAGTCATTGCATGTTTCCCTTTCAATTAGGCTGTTTGTTACTGGTAATTGTTCAACTACTGTTATGTGAAAGATCTCTGCTGGATCCATTTGTATAGACACCTTGGGAGTGGGCAGCGGTAACTGAGACAAACTATCTGTGCATTGCTGTGTTGCTTGGTCCGCTTGTGTTTGATGTCGTACCTGGGACCTCCTAAGAAAAAGGACATTTTACATTTTAAGCCCGCTCCAGGGGAGGGACCACGGCCAATAATTCTTCGTCTTCATTACGCTCATATTAAAGATCGTCTGATTCGAGTTTCCCGACAGAAGGGCATGATCAGCTTTCAGGATTTTAAATTTCATATTGTTGAAGATTTCAGTCCTGAAGTTTTAAGGGAAAGAATAACTTTTAAAATGGTGATATCAGAATTTTTTTGAAAAGGTTTCAAACAAGCGCTGTTATTCCCGGCGCAAATGAGAGTCGTCCTTTCCGATAATTCTAGCCGGCTGTTTAAATCTCCAACTGATGCTCAGAGGTTTCTCGAGGAATATCATCCTTCTGTTATGAGCTGATTAACGTATTGTATTTTTTTATCATCTGTTTCTAACTTTTTTAAATCTTTTTTTAAGCTAATAATTAGTGGAGACTTGGACCTTCATGATCTGAGGGTTTGTGTGTTTCGATTGATAGTGCAACTACTTTAAATATGTTCAAGGAAATGTTTGTTTTTGTTTCTTTTCAGGATTCTTCTTTCTTTTTATTATTAATCTTTTGATTTTGGAAGTTACTAACTTAAGGCTTTAAAATTTCAATTTATGATTGTCTTATATCTCTTACATTGGAGTATTTAGTCTTTTTTAACTTTTTTTTCCTGAATGTTGTTTCTTCTTCCCATAATATCTTATTTTCTTGGATACGCCACATCCATTTGGGTGTGTCTGTACAATGTTGTTCGTGCTTTTTCCAAATATTAATACAATGCTACCCTTTTTATGCTCTAATGGTTTAGTCCTTTTTTTCTAAGTCTTGCTTTTTTATATTAATTATTAGTTTTCTTTTTGTTACAGAAACCCGCTTTCTTTTGAATATGGGTGGTTTGTGCTTTTTTTATCATATTTCTTTTGAGCTGTCTTCTTGAGAGATGGGGGTAAATTTAGTATAAGCTTGCTTGTTGGCCTCTCTCTGGCATTTTCTTGGGGTTTTGCGGGTGGGGGAGGGGACTTTCTTTTTTCCTTTGCTTTTTGCTTAGTTTTTACTAAATGGGCTGACTTGAAGCTACCAAAATGACTGAAATGTCATAACATCCGCTTCCTCTTTGAACCTGTTTTCCTCTTTGAACCTGTTTTCCTCTTTTGGATGCATGAGTTCTGCATCAATTATGATAAATATTAGCAATATCGATAAGATTATTAACTTTGTTTCTTGGAATACAAATGGTTTAAATCATCCATTAAACAGAAAAATGGTATCGAACGTATTCCATAGAATGAATGCTAATATTATTTTTGCACAAGAAACCCATATGAGGAAAGAGGATAATCAACATTTTTTTAGGGTTATGAAACAATTTCAGACCCACAGGGTAGATTTTTGTTTCTTACTGGTTTACTTTCTAACCAAAAAGTTGTTTTGGTTAATGTTTATGCTCAGAATATCGATTATCCAGAATTTTTAAGTATTTATTTACATCCCTTCCTAATTTAAATGATTATATGTTGATAATAGGTGGTGATTTTAATTGCTGTTTAAATCCCTCAATTGATAGATTCTTCCAAGGTTCTTCCAAGTAAATCGGTTTCTCTCATTAATTCCTTAATGGTTGATTCAGGAATTTCAGAAATTTGGTGATTTTAACATCCTAACGATAAAAAAAATCATACTTCTCTCATGTATATCATAATTATTCTAGAATTGACTATTTCTTTATTGATCATTGTTTATTTACAGACTGTAACTATGACTCTATTACCATCTCAGACCATGCACCCTTGAAACTATCTATTAAGACAACGGATTCATCCTCAAGTGTTAAACCATGGTGGTTCAATTCCACTCTACTTCAGGATTCAGATTTTCTCAACTTTATTAGACAACAAATTGATGTTTTCTTTTCAACAAACTCTACAGAAGAAATTTTCAGTGAAATATTATGGGACACATTTTAAGCATTTATCCGTGGGCAAATTATTTCATATTCTGCTGGAGTGAGTAAACAAGTTAATACTGAAATAGTTAGGCTTGTTGATAAGATTAAAGAAATTGATAAGATACACTCTGTGGCTCCTAGTAAGGAGCTTTATAAAAAGAGAGTGGAACTTCAAATGAAGCACAGTTTATTATTATCCTCTTCGATTGAAAATCAAATAATTAAAACTAGGACCCGGTTTTACATACATGGAGATAAATCTGGTAAATTACTGGCTAATCAATTGAAAACTGCTTTGGTTAAATGACAAATTATTAAGATTCATAAACGACATGGCACCCTGATGGTTGATCATGAAGAGAGAAACAAAGTTTTTCAGGAATTTTATAATTCTTTATATCAGTCAGAATCTCCTGATGATTCCTCCATAACACATGAATTTTTAAGGAAACTGAATATCCTGAAGTTATCAGCTGATGATTGTTTAACATTAGATGCACCCATTATGGAAGCTGAAATAAACGAAGCTATTTTTTTCAATGAATTCAGGTAAAGCCCCTGGTCCAGATGGTTACACTGTGGAATTTTTCAAATCCTTTTCTACTATACTTTTTCCTTGGTTATGTAAAATTTTTAAGGATGCATCAATCATAGGCAAATTACCACAATCTTTTTATGAAGCCTCCATTTCTCTAATTCTTTCCGGTTTCAATTCCGTAAATTTTTTCGATTGAATAAGTATATTTGATCATTATATCTATTATATCTAACTTCTTTTTTCAGCCCTTTGTCATGGACCAAGCCTTTTTGTTATGGAAAACGGGGGGTATAACATGTTTTTGTGACTTATTTTTGGATATCTGTTTCATGTCCTTTGAACAGTTGTCTAATAAATATAGTCTGCCTAGAACCCACTTTTTTAGATATTCACAAATTAGAAATTTTTTGAATAACATGTTACAGTCTTTTCTGAATTCATGCCTAATTGATATTACAGAAAAAAATTAGGTTTAAACCCTTATCAGAAGGGTTTATTAGCCACCATTTATGATATGATTATGAAATTACAGCCAGGGATATCAGATAAAATTAAGAATGAATGGGAAAAAGAACTACAGAGCAATGGGAGAAAATTTTACAGTTAGTTAACTCATCTTCTATACGTGCCAAACATGCTTTGATACAATTTAAGGTGGTGCATAGGGCCCATATGTCTAAGGACAAGCTTGCTCATTTTTATTCCCATGTTAATCCAATCTGTGATAGATGCCATTCTGAAGTAGCCTCTTTGACTCACGTGCTTTGGTCTTGCCCTTCCTTGCTGAAATACTGGAAAGATATTCTTGGTATCATTTCAACAGTTTTGAGTATTAATTTACATCCTCATCCTATTACTGCAATTTTTGGTTTACCAATGGTGGATAATTGTTACTTATCCCCTTCAGCTCGTCAGATGATTGCATTTGTCACATTAATGGCTAGAAGATCCATTTTATTGAACTGGAAAGAGATTAATCTTCCAATTACATTCCAATGGTTTTCCCAAACTTAGAAAAAATCAGAAGTGTCATTTTTGACCCCCCGGTCAAATTTGAAGAAACCTGGAGACCATTTATTCAACATTTTCATGAGCTAAGTCAACCTTTCCCGAACCTTTTTTATTACCCTCAGTTATTTGGATAGAAGAGCAGAGAATATTGACACTACTGTTTATATCTGTTATAATACAATAGCCTAGGTTGGTTAGGTTAGTTTGCTGTTAGTCAGTTTTTTTTTGGTTTTTTATATATATATCCTTTTTTGGGTGTTTATTCCCCACTATGTAAATACAGTATGAGTTTGGGAGGATACTATATCTGTGTTATCAACTGCTTGCATTTGTATTTACAGCCTTATTAACTATGTACTCTCAAGCTCTCTGTATTTCGATTGTTTCTATGTTTTATTTGAAAATTAATTTAAAAAAATTAAAAAGAAAGAAAGATTGACACGAGAGGCTGATGGTCAGTCAGCAGAGTAAACTTTAGGCCATACAGGTAGTGACTGAATTTCTTGACTCCCCACACGAGGCTTAGGGTCTCTTTGTCAATCTGTGCGTAGTTGTGTTCAGCTGAAGTTAGCATTCTTGAGGCAAAGGCTAGGAGACTCCATTTTGCAGTGCATGGAGTGAGACGCACTTATAGAAGCTCCACTTTTTTATAAATTTTACATCCCACTCACAGACTCCTTTCAAGTCTGAAGATTTATTACTTTTGCTGAAGGATTTATGATTTAATTACGATGGCCAGAAGACAATCTGGTATTGTATTGAGAAGCAGCAAGATTTTTCCTGAAAAGGAACAAATGAACAAATAAATAAATTGGAGGAACCTGTTACTTTAGCAGGAATATTCTCTTCAGTTCAAGATATGAGGTTTGAATTTGGATCACTTAATACTAAGATTGATAAGCTGATGGATACTAATGGGAAGCTCAAAAAATCTATCTTTAATGTCCAAGAATCTCTGAAGAATCTGGACTTCCAATTTTGGACACTCAAGCAGACCACCCATCGAATTGAGAAGGAACATGAACAATTCAGACAAACTATCAATGAACAAGAATTGAAGATGTCATCTATGGAAAAGAAAATTAAATTACCTCAGACCTATCAAAAATGAAGAAAAAAATTATTGATTTAGACAGTAGAGCACGTCATAGGAATTTAAGTATATTAGGTTTGCCTGAAAATACTGAAACTGGTAACCTGTTAAAGTTCTTCTCAGATATGCTGTACTCACTTATTAGTGAGACTCTTGTAGCATGCCTCTTACTCGATAGAGTCCACAGAATTCCAGGATCTTGGCGTACATCTGAATTACACCATGGCCAATCATACTTTGTTTGCATTATCATACAACCAAAGAAGCCATACTTCGAGAGGCCAGAAGAAAGCGAAAAGTAATTTTCAGTACAACTGAAATTTGTATAGTTGAAGATTTTCCTCTTGAGATTTTTGCTGAAAGAAGGAAATAACGGGAAGTCATGAGTGAAATGTATAAGAAAAATCTACATCCATCCCCTCGGTATCCAGTGCGGCTGATAATCTTCCCCCCGACTCTCAGCCACAGAGGATCTACTCCCCTGATGAAGGGTGGGAGTTTATTAAGAATTTCAAATTTAAGCCGACTGTAACCTGAATAGGTAACTCTGATCTCTGAGATGTTCATAGGTGCCCTCAGGAAAGTCTATTCTATGCTTTTTGGATGTCTGTATGGGAATTGGCTGATTTAATTTTTCTCTTTATTTGTTAGTAATTAGTATATATTCATAGTTGCTTTGTAGCAAACTTGTATCATATTAAGGAGGTCCATATAGGACCTGGTTTGAATTAATTTTTCTATCTTTTCACTTGTCTCAATATTAATATAGCTTTACATTCAAAATATATATTCACCTATTTTTGTAAGACCTTTAAGTTTTTTTTGAAAGAAAGAACTTCAGTTGTAATATAAATCCTTGGAGTTATTCTTTTCTGAATATGTGATTAATATACTTCAGATGAATTTAAGATGGCTGTCGCCAGTTATGTTTTTTATTATTGTTAGACATAACATTGCAGTATTTGATATTTGTTTATCTTTTTTATCATGGCTAGATTCGGTGGGATGAATATTACATTTTTTTTAATATAGCTGCAAAATGGAGGATGGGGTCAAGGGTCATTAGCTTTAGCATGTGATCATCCTATTGGTCGCTTTTTTTTCCAGGCTTTGGGGGAGGGGGTCATTTAGAATAGTTTATTTTTCTTGATTGGGTGGTTCTATTGATGGACATTTTTTCTTAAATATGTCATCACTTCTGGTTAAATCTGTTTCTTTTGGATTAGTGTGTGCTTGCGCAATAGTTTTCTTTATTAAACTTTAAATTAAATCTTAAACATGGATGTTAATAAAATTAATATAGTCTCTTGGAATCTGAATGGCATGAATCATTCTATTAAGTGTAAAAAGATTTTTAAGGAATTAAAAACACTTAATGTGGATATTATTTTTCAGCAAGAAACTTGTGTATGGAGACAGAATGAAGATCGCTTTTCTCAAATTCTGGAAAGACCCTTTATATAATTCTTTATCAACTAATAAAGTTAGAGTGGTATCTATTTTTGTTAACTCTAAAATCCCTTTTGTACATTTTAATGCAATTACTGATTCGATTGGACGATATTTAATTATCACTGGTGTGTTATACAGTCAAAATGTAGCTTTGGTGTGTGTATACATACCTAATTCAGAGAGTCCTGAATTTTTTAAGAAGCTCTTTTCTGAGCTACCGAATCTGAATAAATATAAGTTGATCATGGGCAGTGACTTTAATTGTTGTTTGAATCCGGTGATTGACGGGTCATCAACTAATCTGTCGCTTCCTAATAAAGCAGTGGCCTGTATTAATTCTTTTCTACTAGAATATGGCCTGGTCGATACCTGGAGATATAAACACCCTAATAACAAAGGTTTTTCATTTTCTTCATGCGTTCATCATAAATACTCCAGAATTGATTACTTTTATCTAGATACACGCTTGCTACACTCTGTTGTTGAGTGTGTGTATGATGTCATTGCACTGTCAGATCATGCGCCTATAAAATTAACCCTGAAGCTCTCTGATAGTTTTTTGAAAATGTCACAGTGGAGATTGAATACCGTATTGCTACAGCATCCAGCCTTTGTTAGATTTATTAAGGAGCAAATTTCTATATTTTTTGAACTTATTACAACTAAAGGAATGTCAAATTTGGTTATATGGAATACAATGAAATTCTTTCTTAGGGGACAGATAATTTCATATTCAGCAGATTTAAGAAAGAAAACTAAAGTGGAACTGTTAGTGCTTACTAATAAAATTAGAGAAATAAATAAAGCGCATTCAGTAGAACCTACTGATGATCTATATAAGGAAAGGGTTGAACTTCAAACACAATATGATTTGCTTCTGACCTTTCCCATCGAACAGCAAGTTTTTTAATCTAAAATTTTATTTTTATATTGTTACGAACCCCGTAACTGGGTCACTTACCAGCAAAGATAGAGAGGTCCGTTGAAGTCTGATGGTACTATTTTTAAAAGTATTTATTGATAAAGGGGCACAAAAAATAAGATTAATGCAAACATACAGATAATATATGTCATCAATACTAAATCTAAAAGCATGGGTATAATAATAATCAATAAGGAATAGCTCTATCGTTGTCCAGGGGATAATGTATTGTCCGATGCAAATATAACAGTCACTGTTAGTTTGTTCACGCTGCAGTGTTTTGGGTTTAAGAGAGAGACAGTTTAAACTTGCCCAGGTCTTTTATGATGCCAATCCTTTGAGTCGGGGGAGTTGGTTTCCCCGTTGTTAGCTAAAAGCCTTTTTCCGTGGTACCAGCCACCAGTCCCAGGCAACGGAACTGAATGCATGTGGCCTCCTTCAAATGGCTTCTGGCTATTACGGGATTGCTCGCGTTTCTTCTGGTACGTCTGAGGGGCTGTTCCCACAGACCCTCTTTTATCCTGACTCGCAGGGTCGCAGATGTCAATCAAGTTGGGGGTGATGCAATCCCTCCACCAACCAGCCCACTTTGCCTGAGGGCTTCCACGTAGTACAGTTTCAATCCACAATTTCACCTTCCGGAGACAATGGCCATGTCCCGTAGCTTTATATCGCCGGGGGAACGAGACATTCCGCACGTCTCTCTCTCATTTCCTGGGTCCCCTGACCCAACGCAACAGTGATCTTGCGATTCTCACAAAGGAGGGGGCAGCAGGCGTAACACCCCCTTTCTTCAACGCGTTTTTACCAGCAGTTAAAACGAAGTAGTACAGAGTCTTACAGGATTGTGGAATCTAACACAATACAAAAGCTTTTCCTTTCCACTACAGAGTAATACAGTTATACATCCAATTCAGCATCCAAAAAGTTAACGATTACAGTGTCACTTCCTTTAATATCTTAACATCTTGTACCTTACTAAAGTCTTGTAGCATCAGACTTCAATTTAATAACCACCTATTTTTATTTCCTCCCTTCAGCAACAAAACTAAGGAGTTGTGATGTTAGCTTACGTGCATCTACAAAAGTTTATGTAAATACTAATCTTTCCGTAGTTTTCAAACTTAACAGGCAGGCTTCCATGGGGTTGTCTTTATTATTCACATGCTTTGTCGAAATCCTGTACAACCGGCTTTGCTATTTAAAAATGGAGTCCCCATTAACCGTCGCCTCTTTTCCGGTTAGTTCCCACGTGGGGAGCCTGGGTACTTTGGCGAAATAAACTCTCGCCCGCTTTTTCCGTAGGAATTATTTTATCAACACCGTGTTCCAAACTTAGACCATCTTCTGAATTTCCACCCAACTCTTTAATTTTACACAGGTGGCTAGCACTCTCTTCAGGACCCTTCAGGCTATGTGTTTTCAGTTCGAACTCTTTGTTCAAGCAGCATTTCAAATTCTCCCTTTTCACACCACACTCTGGAATAACAATAGCACCTCCCCCCCCCCATCCCCGTCATCTCCCGGCTTAATCTGTAAGCGATCCGCAGGGTTTAAAATTTCTTCATTCGATTTGGGAACTACATATTTCCCGTTTCCTTCAATAATAATATTTATCTCCCCATTTTTGAGCTCTGCGTTAACTTTTAACACAACTTCGAGCACAAACACTTGGGAACTCTCACTCCTCACTATTACCAAGGTTAACCCTTTCTTCACTGAACCAAGTCTATCTGACCCACAAGGACGGCTGTCTTTTTCCACTGAATCAAATACCTCAGACTTCTTCTGAGCTCCGTTACTAGGTTCAGTACCACATGCATCCCCATCTTGGACACACTCAAATGGGACATTGGCCTCTTCCAGGTTTTCAATACCCGTACCCTTTTCAAATTCTAAGTTCCCCTGATCCTCCCAGTTACTCACTGGGCAACTGCCTTCCGGAATAAACTCAGCCCCACGGGCTGAAACAACCTCATCTGCCAACCCAGCAGACTTCTTCAAGGCAAGGGCACCCTTTTCATCTAGGATTGGCCTCTTTTCATTATCGGGAATACCTTTAGAATTTTCAACTTCTTCAAACAGTTCTGCCAACCCAGACAGATCATCCAGGTCCAACCCTGGACCTTTTAACAGCTCTAGCTGTGTTTCATCTTTATCTTCTGCCATTAAAACTTTTCTCCTCACTAAGGGCAGGTCTACCTCCTCTCCCGTACTCTCTTTCACTTTACTACTCTTCGTTTTACTACCCTCTAAACCCTCGTGGTACAGGGTCTGTAAGAACGTCTCAGCCAAATCGAAACTGGCCGGATTTAAACTGCTCTCATTCTCAGCTGCCTCTCTCGATATGCTGCGAGTGATCGCTCATGCGGGATAGATCTTGGAATCTAGGGGCGGGGCCGCAACACTCACAGGCCGGCTGGTCATCGTCATTGCTGCCCAAACCTTACCACCTGCTAAATCTTTACCGAGAAGGACGTCCGCATCAGTTCTCGGGAAGTCTGATCGCACCCCTATTTCAACTGGTCCAGACACCAGCTCACAATCCATAATAACCTTATGTAAGGGCACCATTTCTGTCCCTTTACTTATTCCTTTCACAGCTATCATTCTCGTCTTGCGACCAAACTCTAGTACCTTACTGCTGATCAATGACAGCTCAGACCCCGTGTCTCTCCAGATCCGTACGAGAACTAGTGTGTCTCCCTCCCTCACAGACACGGTTCTGTGTGACAGACAAGTCTCAGACCCTTCTCGTACTGTGTCTACCCGGGGCTCTCTTGTTGATTTACTGATTACCATGGCACATCCAATAGGGACTGCTGCTTTCCCTTTTCCTGCCTCTTTCCTCAGAGCAAAGCACTGAGATGCAATATGCCCCCCCTTTCCACAATTAAAACAGGTCAAGCCCGGAAATCTCTGGCCGTCTGGCCTTTTCCCCTCAACCTTACCACTAGCTCCCGGCGGGACCTCTGCCTCAGCTGGCAGACATTCTCAATCGTTCCCACGGTCTCTCTGGGAACTCTTATTCGAGGAAAACTTTGTCTTGTGGGTCAGGGCATATTCATCTGCGAACCTAGCAAATTCTGAGATGGACTTATTCAGCTTCTCATTCAAATACATCCGGATATCCTCCGAAACACAACCTTTAAATTCCTCAATCAGAATTAACTCCCTGAGACGCCAATAATCCTCTTCCACTATCTCTGCTGTGCACCAATGGTCCAAGAGCACACCCTTCTCATAGGCAAACTCAGTATACGTCTGATTCCACCCTTTCTTTAAATTTCTGAGCTTTTGTCTATACGCCTCAGGTACTAGCTCATAACTCCAGAGAATGGCCACCTTTACGTTGTCATAACTCTCCTCCTCTTCCTCCCCCATGGGCAATGCCGTATATGCCCGCTGTGCCTTCCTTTTTAACACACTTTGTAACAGCACCACCCACTGACATCTGGGCCACTTCTGATTCATTGCCACCTTTTCAAAAAGCAAGAAATAACTATCAACATCCGTCTCATCGAATGGAGGTACTAACCTCAACTCTCGACTAATATTGAACCGCTCCTCTCAGTCTGACCCCGGAACTCGTGGCTCTTGCCGTAACTTCTCCATCTCCAAGTCATGTTTCCTCTGTTTCTCTTTCTCAGCTGCTTCCAGCTGTTTTAATCACATTTCATGCTCTCTTTGTTTCTCAGCTCTTTCCTGCTCCCGTTTCACCTCTAACTCCTTTAGCTGGAGCGCATACTCCCTCTCTCTGTCGGCCCTTTCCCTCGCTTTCTCTCTCTCGGCTCTTTCATTCTTCTTCTCAGCTGCCTCCAGCTTCTTTAACTTAATTGCATGTTCCAACTTTAATTTCTCCAACTCTAACTGAGTCGTCCCACTATCTGGTACCTTTTCAGAGATATTTTCCAATACCTCAGCTGCAAACACATTCTTCCCAATATAATACTGAGTTACTGCCCTTCGCACCTCCCGCTTTTTCATTGACAACCTCACCTCTACGAGGTTTAGTCCCTTCGCCATATTTATCAAGTCTGATTTGGTGGCCGCCTCTAGTGCCTCCAGAGTCGGGTTTTCTATAAATTCACCCACGTCCATCTTTGCTGGTTTCCTGTCTGGCTACCTGTGTAACCAGATCCAAGTTTTGGACTTACAAGCCTGATTCATTGGCCTCCCAATTTGGTGTCAAATCCTGAGACGAGAACTCCACTTGTTATGAACCCCGTAACTGGGTCACTTACCAGCAAAGATAGAGAGGTCCGTTGAAGTCGGATGGTACTATTTTTAAAAGTATTTATTGATAAAGGGGCACAAAAAATAAGATTAATGCAAACATACAGATAATATATGTCATCAATACTAAATCTAAAAGCATGGGTATAATAATAATCAATAAGGAATAGCTCTATCATTGTCTAGGGCAGGGGTCAGCAACCTTTACCACTGAAAGAGCCACTTGGACCCGTTTCCCACAGAAAAGAAAACACTGGGAGCCGCAAAACCCGTTTGACATTTAAAATGAAATAACACTGCATACAACGTTTTTTTTGCCTTTATGCTATGTATAAACAAACTATAATGTGTTGCATTTATGAAATTGATGAACTCCTGCAGAGAAAACGAAATTACATTTCTGCATGCAACAAAAACATTTTGAACTCCGAAAAAAAGACGTTGGGTTGAAAGTTACTTTAAAGTAAAATACTCAATGTCTATTTGAGTCCTTCTTGTATTTATGAAAAACGCCGAACTTAAATTTTCCGCCAGCAGCAAACCAAAAATAACATCAGCCAGCTGTCAGCCTGAAAAATAAAAGGACTATTTCACTGAACAATGAAAAAATATGAATACACATAAAATAATAGGCAATTAAAATATTTATCATACTTGGTTAATGGGATTTCTGCTCCTGGACCTCAGCGCACAGCGTCTGCACATCAGGGCTGTATGACGTCACCTTCATCTTTACACAGGATCGCAAGCTGTCATCTGTGAGGCATGCGCGATGTTTGTTTTTAATAAAGTTCATGTTGGAGAACACCTGCTCACTTACATATGTGGATCCAAAGATCGACAGGACTCAAAGCGCATACTTTTTAATGTTTACATAAATGTTTCGAACACAAGTTTGTCCGGTTTTGGAAGGTTTTCAATATCACTCCATTTGTGTTTCTGAGCAAGAACGGGCAACATCTTCAAGGTCTGCTGTCAAGCGTCTAAACTTGGACACCCATATGTCTTTGTCGGCTATGTCGGCCAGTTCCATCTCAAGATCAGGTTGACTCACACCTGCCAATGCAGTCGTATTCAGTAGGGAAGGATCGATGCTTAAGGGAGTGACCGGGAAGGATAATGTGTTTTTTTCCTCTCTGAACTCACAGAAGCGTTTCCCAAACGATGTTTGCATTGCGATGATTGCAGAATGTAAATACTCCGAAATTATCATGTCGTGACCTTGTTTGAACTCTCTCAAATTGGGGAAGTGAGACAAAGTGCCTTTCTGTAAATCTCTGGCAAGCACTGTCAACTTGCGCTCGAATGCCAAAACATCCTCCAACATGTGCAGGGCTGTACGTCCTTACCCCTGAAGAGCTGTGTTCAGCGTGTTCAGGTGCGCTGTCATGTCTACCATGAAGTGTAGCTTTTCCAGCCACTCTGGCTGTTCCAGCTCAGGAAAGGTGAGCCCTTTGCTGCCCAGGAAAGTTTTCACTTCTTCCAGACACGCGACAAAGCGTTTCAGCACCTTCCGTCTGGACAGCCAGCGATAAAAACACGTTGTAGCGGTGTCAGTAAACTGCAGTCAAAGATAGCTTTATTCGAACTAAACAGCCTTGCTTTTAAGCCTCTCTCAACCCAGCCCCCATGGACGCAGATGCTGCAAAAGACGCGTACTCACAAACCCCAGTAGGCTATCTCCCTTAGCCGGAATGCTGGCTAATTGTGAGCCGTTTCGGATGTCGCCACACTTAGATTGTACAAGATCACCATAATCTTCAAATTTAGAATTACATTTCAAAAGCTAACAAACTAACATAAAATACATTTTAATTAAATACTGACCAATTATTTCCCAAAGCCACAGGGAGCCGCAGCACAGAGGTGAAAGAGCCACAAATGGCTCGGGAGCCGCAGGTTGCCGACCCCCGGTCTAGGGGATAATGTATTGTCCGATGCAAATATAACAGTCACTGTTAGTTTGTTCAAGCTGCAGTGTTTTGGGTTTAAGAGAGAGACGGTTTAAACTTGCCCAGGTCTTTTATGATGCCAATCCTTTGAGTCGGGGGAGTTGGTTTCCCCGTTGTTAGCTAAAAGCCGTTTTCCGTGGTACCAGCCACCAGTCCCAGGCAACGGAACTGAATGCATGTGGCCTCCTTCAAATGGCTTCCCGCTATTACGGGATTGTTAGCGTTTCTTCTGGTGCGTCTGAGGGGCTGTTCCCACAGACCCTCTTTTATCCTGACTCGCAGGGTGGCATATGTCAATCAAGTTGGGGGTGATGCAATCCCTCCACCAACCAGCCCACTTTGCCTGAGGGCTTCCACGTAGTACAGTTTCAATCCACAAATTCGCCTTCTGGAGACAATAGCCATGTCCCATAGCTTTATATCGCCAGGGGAACGAGACATTCCGCACGTCTCTCTCATTTCCTGGGTCCCCTGACTCAACCCAACAGTGATCTTGCTATTCTCACAAAGGAGGGGGCTGCAGGCATAACAATATACATGGAGATAAATCAGGTAAACACTTGGCTGGTTAGTTAAAGGCAAACATGGTCAGAAGACAGATTTTGAAAATATAGAGATCAGATAGAACTGAAACATTAGACCCTCATGAAATTAACAAGATATTTATGGATTTCTACTCCAATGTTTATAAATCTGAATTCTCTGACAATACTTTCATTATGAACAGATTTTTGCAAAAATTAAATATACCTAAAATTTCAACTCAAGATATTAATTGACTAGATGCACCTATTAAACAAGAGGAAATGGCTAAATCTGTATCTTCTGTGCAACTAGGGAAAGCTCCGGGACCAGATGGATATATAGTGGAATTTTATATGACCTCCAATGAAATGCTTATGCCACGTCTTTGTCAAACTTTCACTGATACTATATCCTCTGGGAATCTTTCAAAAACTTTATATGAGGCATTAATTTCATTGATTTCTAAAAAAGGAAACAATCTATCTGAATGTGCATCCTATAGACCTATCTCCTTACTGAATGCGGATTTTAAAATTCTCTCTAAGATTTTAGCCAATAGACGAGAATCTTTTGCCTACTGTTATCTCAAATGATCAAACTGGATTTATTAAAAATAGATATTCATATTTTAATATTCAAAGATTGTTAAATATTATTTATTCCCCCTCAGTTAAAGAATCTGAATGTACTGTGTCTCTGGGTGCAGAGAAAGCTTTTGACAGGGTGTAATGGCCTTATTTGTTTCAGGTTTTGAAAAGGTTTAATTTCAGTTCAGGATTTATTTCCTGGATCAAACTGATTTATCAGGCTCCGGTGGCTGCGATTATAACTAATAATCAAAAATCTCCTTATTTTAGATTATATAGAGGAACCCGTCAGGGTTGTCCTTTGAGTCCTTTATTATTCAATTTGGTTTTAGAACCACTTGCTATTGCTCTTAGGGATTCTAATTCTGTTCAGGGTATTAGGAGAGGGGATAAACTACATAAGGTTTCGTTATATGCAAATGATTTATTAGTTTACATTTCAGACCCTAGTAAATCTGTTATCCATATTTACTGAATTTTGTATTTTCTCTGGATATAAACTAAATTTACATAAAAGCGAATTATTTTCTATTAATAATTACTCTGATTATTTGATCAAATACCCTTTAGTATTGCTAAAAATTATTTTATTTATCGGTATTAAAATTACTAAAAATTTTAAAGACTTATATAAGTATTATTTCCTTCCTCTAATTGAATATACACAACAAACTTTTTCCAAGTGGTCGCCTATGACAATGTTATTAATTGGTCGAATAAATGCTATAAAAATGGTAATTTTACTGAAATTTTTATATACATTTCAAGCAGTTTTATCCTTTATCCTGAAAATGTTTTTTGATAGATTAGGTTCCTTGATCTTGTCATACATTTGGAATAATAAAAGCTCTAGAGCGAATAAATCTTTATTGCAAAAAATCAAAAAAAGATGGTGGACTGGTGTTACCAAACTTTAGATTTTATTATTGGGCAATTAATATTCATCATATCACCTTTTGGATTCATGATATAGATAATCAGGACTGACCTTCATGGTTACATTTGGAGGAGAATTCGGTAAGGGGTTTTTCTTTAGCTTCTTTACTTGGAGCTCCTCTTCCTTTCTTGTTCTTCACGATAGGTAGACAAGGTCTTAGTCCTATTGGTAAACATACATTAATAATTTCATTTCAGTTTCACAGATACTTGATTTAAATAACTTTGTTCTCTCTAGTAATATCCATTTTATCTTTTTCTTTAAACCATCAATTCAGTATAAGGCTTTTTTAACATGGAAAATTAAGGGAATAAAAACTTTTTTAGATTTGTTTTTAGAGGATTGTTCAATGTCTTTTTCACAGCTTGTGGAAAATATGATATATCTAATGCACATTTTTTAGATACTTACAAGTTAGGAATTTTTTTTGTGATTTCTTACCGAATTATCCATTTGTTCATTTACCATGCTATTTTTCAGCTTAAGCCATTTCAAAAAGGAATGGTAGCCATTATATATACACAGTTAATGAATTAATGTATGATGCCTAATGATAAACATGCTTAGGAAATGAAACTTCAGATTTCACTTTCAGATGATCAATGGAGTAAAATTTATTATTTAGTTAATAATTCATCTATCTGTACACGTCACTCCCTAATTGAGTTCAAGATGGTGCACAGGGTGCATATGTGAAAAGATAAACTAGCACATATTTTTTCTAATATAAACTCCACCTGTGATTGATGTTATGCTGAGGTGGCTACTCTAACTCATATGTTTTGGGCCTGTACAAAGTTTAACAATTTTTGGAGAGATGTTTTTGAATGTTATCAAAAGTCATAGGTATGGATTTACAACCTAATCCACTTATAGCAATCTTTGGGATTATTCCAAAGGAAGCAGGAAGTGTTCCTGCTTCCGTTCAACATGAGATAGCCTTTTCAACTTTATTGGCCAGGACAGCTATTTTGTTATACTGGAAAGATGCTAATCCACCTACCTTTTTTTTTGGCTCTCCCCCATTATGTCTTGTTTAAGCTTGGAGAAAATTAGAAGTTGGACGTTCAATACATCTTTCAAATTTGAGCGAACCTGGTGACCTTTTATTCAATATTTTTATATGATCTAATTTTATTTCTCTATTTTTTTTTAGGTAAAATTTTTCTCTCTCTCTCTCTCGCGCAAAGTTTCAGATCTGACCAGAAGGATGTTTTCTTTTTCCTTTTGTAATTTTATCCTCAAATGGACTGCCCAGACCCCTTTGTTTTGTTTTAAGTTAGTTTAGTGGGGATTTTTTTAATTATAAATTATTTCCAGTCTTTTTTTGTATGAATTGCCAAGAGGAGTTGTGGCTTTTTGTTTATATATAATAGCCCAATATTATATTTACATGACTTTGACAGTATATATCCCTTTCGTTGTTTTGTACATTTATTACATTGTGTATTTGATATAACTTCTCCTCTGATTTGTATCTATTCATTTTTTAAAAACAAATATAAAAAGATTGAAAATAAAAATAAAAAAAACAAACCTTCCTGTGTACACTTAACAAATTCTGCCTTACCTAAATCTTTTTTCACTAAGAAGGTCTCAGTTTATATTTGTCCAGGCTTTGTTGCAAAGTTTGCAAATGATATGAAGATAGGTGAAGGGGCAGGTCGTTTTGAGAAAGTAGAGAGGCTACAGAAGGACTTATATTAGGCATAGGGAAAGAAATGCAAATGGAATACAGTGTCAGCAAGCATACTGTCATGCACTTTGATAGAATAAATAAAAGGGCAGACTATTTTCTAAACAGAGGGAAAATATAAAATGTTGTGCAAAGGGACTTAGGAGTCCTTGTGCAGAAATCCTTAAAGGTTAATTTGCAGATACAAAGGTTTCAAAGGTACATTTAATCTCAGAGAAATGTATACAATATACGTACTGAAATGCTTTTTCTTCACAACAATCCACAAAAACAGAGTGTCCCCAAAGAATGAATGACAGTTAAATGTTTGAACCCCACAGCCCCCAGCTCCCCCCTCCCACATGATAGCAGCAGAAAAGCAACAATCTCCCTCCCCCACCAGCAAAAAAATGCATCGGCACCCACCACCGAGCATTGAAGCGTGCAGCAAAGCAACAGCAAAGACACAGACTTGCAGCACCCCAGAGACTACTCATTCACCCGGTATTCAACATACCACAGGCTCTCTCCCTCCCTAATAAGGGAGAAAGAGGTGTCTCCATTTGAGCTTGCTGTGAGGAAGACAAATGCAATGTTAGCATTCATTTCAAGAGGACTCAAATAGAAAAGCAAGGATGTAATGTTGAAACTTTATAAATCGCTGGTAATGCCTCACTCTAAGTATTGTGAGCAGGTTTGGGCCCCTTATCTCAGAAAGGATTTGCTGAAACTGGAAACACAGGAGGGGGTTCAAAGGAGCTTCAAGAAAATGATTCCAGGATTGAATGGCTTGTCATATCAGAGTGTTTCGTGGCTCTGGGCCTGTATTTACTAGAATTCAGAAGAATGAGGGGTGACCTAATTGAAACCTATTGAATAGTGAAAGGTCTTGATAGAGTGGATGTGGAGAGGATGTTTCTGATGGTGGGTGCGTCTAAGACCAAAGGACTCATCCTCAAAAAAGTGTGGCTTGCCTTCAGAACAGAGATAAGGAGGAGTTTGTTGAGCCAGAGAGTGGCAAATCTGTGGAATTATTTATCACAGGCTGCTGTGGATGCCGTCTTTATGTATATTTAAGGCAGAGGTTGATAGATCCTTGACTGGTCACAGCATGAAGGGATATGGGGAGAAAGCAGGAGATTGGGGCTGAGAGGAAAATTGGATCAGCCATGACAAAATGACAGAGAAAATGTGATGGGCCAAATGGCCTAATTCTGCTCCTATGTCTTACTGTCTATATTAGGGAAGTTGAAATCCCCCATGATAACACTATCAATTTTACATATTTCCTTCAACTGATGACATATTTGTTCCTCAATATCCTGATAGCTAAAGGGGGGGGGGGGGGGTGAAGGCATACAATCCCATCAGTGAGATTGCACCCTTCTTCTTCCTGACTTTAACCTAAATAAACTCAGTGTCTGACCCCTCCATTTTATTTCCCGAGTGCAGCTGTGATATTGTCTCTGATTAATTGTGCAGCCCCACCCCACACACACACATATACATGCACCTTTACTTCCTTCTCTATCTTCACAAAAACTTTGAAAACCTGGTACAATAATCACCCATTCCTGCCCCTCTCTCAAACAAGTTTCAGTAATGGCTACAACACTGTAGTTCCATGGACTGATCCATGCTTAAATTCATCAGCCTTACCCAGACTACTCCTAGCATTAAAATATACACACTTCAAACTATCCGACCCATTATACCTGTTATTGGGATTTTGCCTTTCAATACTTCTACTCTCAGACAGCAGGGTTATGTGAAAGCTGGTGTTCTGTTGTATTGGCTTCAACCTCAGCTCTGGTAATAAAGTGTTACAGTCCTCGTCCCGGCCCGTTCTCGGAAAGGGTACAGCTTCACTTCCAAGCAGAGTGAGCTGAGAGAAGTTCCACACATTAATGTGTGTCTCAGTCTCCCCGCCCGCTTCACTGGTCGAGCGAGCCGGTATGCCTGGGTTCAGAGCCCGAGTGTTGTTGAATCCTGATTGTTCTGTGATAATGTGATGGTGCAGAGAGCAGCTCAGTGTGTGTGTGGTTCACAGTCCGTGAACACCAGGGTCGAGAAGGGAGATTGAACAGCTTGGGATGGGTGATGGCCTGAAAGGAGCTGTCTGTGTTTTCAGTTGTTGGCAGTATTCATGACCATTTGCGATGGGGAATGAAAGCCATTATTCAGGATTGAAGCTGTTCCCCCCCCCCCCCCCAGGAAGTAGTGTAAGTGGTAACAGCAGCAAGGGCACTTCAACGAGGGTCGTCAACAGTTACAGGGGTAACAACCATGAAGTCATGGACTGCTGTCTGGAGGTCTGAGCAGTAAATTTGGCACACAACGCTATCTTTGGGAAATTTAAATCTATCAAAATAAATCAACAAGCAGCATTTGCAGCGTGGTCTGTGGAACTGTTGGATGCTGTAAAAACCCTTCTAGCCCACTGAGGCAACTCAGATTTAGAATCAGAATCAGGTTTCCTATCACCGGCACGTGTCTTGAAATCTGTTAACTTAGCAGCAGCAGTTCAGTGCAATACATAATATAGAAGAAAATAATAATATTAAATAAATCAATTACAGTATATGTATATTATGCAAAAAATCATGCATAAACAAAAATAATATATATTTTTAAAAAGTGAGGTCATGTTCACAGGTTTAATGTCCATTTAGGTATTGGATGGCAGAAGGGAAGAAGCTGTTCCTGAATCACGGAGTGTGTGCCTTCAGCCTGATGGTATGAGTGAGAAAAGGGCAATGCCCTGGGTGTTAGAGGTCCTTAATAAAGGACGCTGCCTTTCTGAGACACCGCTGCTTGTATCCAAGCTAGTACCCAGAATGGAACCGACAAAATTTACAGCCCTCTGTCTGTCCTGTGCAAAAGCCTCCCCCCTCCCTATATCAGGGAGTGATGCAGCCTGTCAGAATGCTCTCCACGGTATATCAATAGAAGTCTTTGAGTGTGTTTGTTGACATACCAAATCTCTTCAAACTCCTAACGAAGTATCGTCGCTGTCTTGCCTTCTTTATAACTATGTTGGGACCAGGTTAGGTCCTCAGAGATCTTGACAACCAGGTGCTTTCAACTGCTCACTCTCCACTTCTGATGCCTCTGTGAGGATTGGTATGTGTTCCTTCGTCTTACCCTTCCTGAGTTTACAATCATCTCTTCCATCTTACTAACGTTGAGTGGAAGGTTGTTACTGTGACACCACTCCACTGGTTGGCATATCTCGCTCCTGTACACCCTTTTGTCTCCATCTGTGATTCTACCAACAATGGTTGTATCATTGGCAAATTTATAGATGGTGTTTGAGCTATGCCTAGCCACACAATTATTTGAATGTAGAGCAGTGGGCTAAGCACACACTCCTGAGGTTCACCAGCGTTGATCGTCAGTGGGGAGGAGATGTTATCACCAATCCTCACAGATTGTGGTCTTCCAGTTAGGAAGTCGAGGATCCAATTACAGAGGGAGGTATAGAGGCCCAAATTCTGTAACTTATCACTAGGATTATGGGAATGATCGTGTTAAATGCTGAGCTATAGTCGATGAACAGCATCCTGACATAGGTGTTTGTGTTGTCCAGGTGGTCTAAGGCCGTGTGAAGAGCCATTGAGATTGTATCTGTCATTGACCTATTGAGGTGATAGGCAAATTGCAATGGGTCCAGGTCCTTGCTGAGGCAGGAGTTCAGTCCAGTCATGACCAACCTCTCAAAGCATTTCATCACTGTCAATGAGAGTGCTACTGGGCAATAGTCAAGGAGGCAGCTCACATTATTCTTCTTAGGCACTTGTATAGTTGTTGCCTTTTTGAAGCAAGTGGGAATGTCCAGCCATAGCAGTGAGAGATTTTAAAATGTCCTTGAATAGACCCACTAGTTGTTTGGCAAAAGGTTTCAGACCCTTACCAGATACTCCATCGGGGCTTCTGCTTTGCGGGGGTTCATCCTCTTTAAAGACAGCCTAACGTCAGACTCCAGGGTCATAGATCAGGGTCAGAGATCACAGGGTCACTGGGTATAGCAAGGATCATCACAGCTGCAGTTATATTCCTGCTTTCAAAGCAAGCATAAAGGGCATTGAATTCATCTGGTAGTGAAGCATTCTGCCATTCACGCTATAGGGTTTTGCTTCGTTGGAAGTAATGTCTTGCAAAACCTGCCAGAATTGTCGTACATCCGATGTTGCCTCCAATCTCCTGCCCTCTCTCCACATGCGCCTCCCTCCGGTCCAGGAGCAATGTGGTTAACTTTTGACTGACCTTCGTTCTGACCCAGCAAGACGCTCAGAACAGTCGGCAAGTATAGAAAGACACCGGGTTATGGTTAGGGTTCAGCGTTTGCGAGCAGACTGAGGCAAAGGATGGATTCGCTCTGCGGTGGAGCGAGTCACTAACTTCAGACCTGGGGCGGACCCTTCCTGAATGGGGAAAATGGAGAGCCCCACTTCAGGGCTCCGTGAGAATGAACACAAACTGCAACAAGGGAGCCAACAGGGCTAATGGGGAGATGAGGGGTGGGGTTGTGTTATAACCTGGAATTGAGGGGTTGAGTTAACATGCCGGTTAAACACAACCTTCAGGAGAGCGGACCAAGAAACCAACTGTCTGAGGACACTCCGAAGGACGGAGACATCAGTCTGTGAGAGAGTGGGCTGGGGGTGCAGTAGCTTCACTCCAGTGATCCAAGTGAGAAGAGACTACACCAAACTAAATCGTACTTCCTGATGTTCGTCAGGCTACCCTGTTCAAATTATTTGAGCACCAGAAGATATCTGGGAAGCAGCGTGGCATCTATTCCTGTTGTTCAAGGGTGGCGTCTCTCGGGATGGATGGGAGGGGGCGTGAGGTTTAGCGATACTTGTACCCAGATACCGGCGGCTGTGCTGATCGCTGCTCCACAAATGATATTTAAATTTTGGCCTGTTGTTCATTGTGGAACTGAGATCAATTAGAGGGTTTTCAATTGGGAGAAATAGGAAGAGACGGCAGTCAGCTCACAGTGGATTCTTTCAGAAAACATGGGGTATTCTCTGGGCCCCAGTTTAACCTACCTTCTCTAAGTTGAAACCCCTGACAATCCGGCACTCAGTAGCACCATCCGAGATCTTAGTGTTTCAGTCTGTGTGGGACTCAGCCAGAAATTTCGGGCCGGTGTTGATACACCTGAGCCAGCGGGGCAGGCCCTCACCTACCCACCTGTTCTCTGCACACACTCACAGTCCTCCTCACTCGCATGTTTTCTCCTTTTGTCTTGGCCTGGTCTTCATGGTTTTCAATCTCGAGTAACTTGTTGTTTTTGCCATAACCTGGGATCCATTCTCAACTATATCCTTTTTAGATGATCCAGACTAGATCTTAGTACATCTGTCTGTGAGGGACGAAGCCATAACTTTCGAGGCCTGTGTTTAAAGACCTGAGCCAATTGAGCAGGCCCTCACCAACTCACCAGTTGCCGGCACACATTCCCAGAGTTCCTCTCTCAGATATTTTCCCTGTTTCTCTCTCGGCCTGGTCTTCATGGCTTTCAACCTTGTGGAACTTGTTGTCTTTGCCATAACCTGGGATCCATTGTCAACTATATCCTTTTAATTCTGATCTATATTACTAAACATCTACCTTCCAGAGCCAGCCTTCATTACAAAGTACAATTACATAATATTTTAACACTTTCATTGTGGCTTGCTGATCTACACTGAGTTTCTGCATTTTCAATCCCATTCCCTTTCATTGGCCGTTCTATTTCCATCAGGAGAGGTCAGATATGAACCAGAGGCTGGTGTTCATTGTTTTCATTCCCTGTGATGACATTGTGTTTGGGTGAACTTGATCTCTTGGTCTGCCTGTGTGGGTGAGAAGTTGAGTATTAACACTCAACATGATCTATTGTTTCCACTGACTGCCTCACAGGGAGGCACAAAGACACGGACATTGTTTGTCAGAAAGGCCAACTGTGGTCATAAGAACATAAGAAACAGGAGCAGGAGTAGGCCATCTGGCCCGTCGAGCCTGCTCCACCATTCAATAAGGTCATGGTGATCCGGTCGTAGACTCCTCCCAACCTATCTGCCTTTGCCCCATAACCCTTAATTCCCCTACTGGCCAAAAATCCATCCAACCTTGTCTTAAATATATTTACTAATTCTGTTTCTGAACCACTATCCTCTGCTACTAGATTCTTCATCTTCCACCCCTTACCTCTTCTACCTATCACCTCCCAGCTTCTTACTTCACCTCCACTCCCCTAATCACACTCACCTACCTACTCATTCCCCTTCCTCCACCTTCTCATTCTGGTTTCTGTCCCCTTTCTTTCCAGTCATAATGAAGGCCTGGAACATCAACTGCTTATTTCTACTACCTGACTTGCTGAGTTAGAACATAGAATGTTCAAAGTACATTTATTATTAAAGTACGAGAGGTGATTGATAAGTTTGTGGCCTAAGATAGAAGGAGTCAAGTTTAGAAAACCTAGCACATTTACTTTTCAACATCATTCCCTCCTACATTTACTCACTTAGTCCAGCGGTCGTGGAGCATACAGATCTTAGACCTCCAGGAAGTGTCCACAGCAGGGGTGATTGATAAGTTTGTGGCCTAAGGTAGAAGGAGATGAGTTCCACAGTTCTCATTACATGCACATTCACATAACTTCCACCACTTCATTGGACAGAGAATTCCACAGGTTCATCACTTTCTGGGAACAGCAGTTCCTCCTCATCTCCATCCTAAATCTACTCACCTGAGGCTATGTCCGTGAGTTCTGGTCTCACTTGTCAGTGTCAACTTCTGTGCCTCTATCTTATCCATCCCTTTCCTAATTTTATATGTTTCAATAAGAAATCCTCTCCTTCTTCTGAATTCCAGTGAGTACAGTCCCTGGCAATTCAATCTCACCTCATAGTCTAACATCCTCATCTGTGGAATCAACCTGAACCTCCTCTGCACTGCTTCCAAAGCCAGTATATCCTTCCTCAAGTACGGAGACCAGAACTGCATGTGGTACTCCAGGTGCGGCCCCACCAGCACCCTGTACAGTTGCAGCATAATCTCCCTGTTCTTAAATTCAACCCCTCTAGCAATGAAGGCCAACATCACATTTGCCGCCTTGGTAGCCTGCTGTACCTGCAGACCAACCTTTTGTGATTCATGCACAAGCACTCCCAAGTCCCTCTGCACAGCAGTGTGCTGCAATATCTTACCATTTAAATAATAATCTGCTCTTCCATTTGTCCTTCCTTTTTTATTTTATTTTCATTTGGATAAGGTATCCGCAAGTATTACACAATTTTTTTTACATATAAAACCTTTTCCATTTTTTATATATGTATAAGTCTATATATATTTATACATTCACAAGTACACACTGAGATGATATTAAATGAAAAGTAATTAGGCACCTAAATAGATATTTATGTGCAATTGCAATTCCACATTTGTTATGGTCCAGTCTGGAGCCCGCATTCCGTGTCTTGATCCGGTCCGTGGACTCCAGACTCCGGGTCTTGTAGCTGTCCCTCCTTTTGCCCTTGATTCCAATTAGTCACACCTGTGGATCATCGTGGCTCGTTGGGGCTCAAAAAGGCGCAACTGATGCCCATCGGCTGGCGGTGTATATAGGGGGCTCTGGGACTGAGTGGAGTTGGGGGTCATCCTGCTTACCCTGTTCCTCTGATCGCCCTGGCTTGGCGTTCCTCTCGTTAAAGACAAATTCTTTGAGTAAGTCTGGCAGTCACCCTGGATCTACTTCCTTTCCTATCCCTTGACTCTGTCGGGCAAGCCTAGACAGACTGCTGTTGCCTGGTGGGGGACTCTGCCCCTTTCCATCCCTCACTGCAGAGGGGTTCCTGCCTGGGAGTTATGTGGCCTGCCCAGTGACTCCTAGACCCTGCCTGAACTGCGGGGTCCTGCCTTTCCTGAACTCTGGGATCCTCCTTGTGTGAACTCCAAGACTCTCCCGGAACCCCAGAATCACCTTGAACGTCACGTCCCTCACGCACAACACGGTCACCACATCTTGTGTCTCATTTAGTTGTTCCTGTCCTGCCCCTAGTACTTCAGTGCCTGCATCCTGCACTTGGGTCCAGCCTCCTGTCCCCTTATGACAACATTATTAAACTAAATAATAATTGCTAAAAAATAGTAATAATAGTGGTTGAATAAAAAGTTCCATGTATCTCTTCTGGTCCATTTCTTTCTAGTCCAAAATATTGTGTGAAACCCTGTGTAACTTCCATCATAGGTGTTTGTATCTTAACAAGTTCATGTTTACTCTTACCCACAAACATACTTATCCAATTCCTGTGTACTTATTTACTTCATATTATCATTTTTTCCCAAATCTTTTTCTTTACTTGTGTTGATTCCAGGTTTTCCAGAAATAAAACAGTGAACATTCGAACCAAGGAAGCTTACGTTAACACTATGTTGCTGAGGAAAGCAGTATGAACCATGAGGAGAGTCATCTAAAGTCTGCTCGCATTGAGGTTATAAATTCAATCCATTTCTTCCAAATTTGATAACATTTTTCTTTTTGAATTCTCAGGGAGTAAGTCGTCTTTTCCATTTTAAATATTTCCAAAATAATTTTATGCCAGTCTTCTAAAGTAGGTGATACTGGATTTAGCCACTTTCTGGTGATTGATTTGTTATTTACCACTAAAAGGGCCTGCAGCAACTTTATATCTTTCTTCTGTTCCAAAAACAATACAAGCCCCAAATAGAGAGTCACAAAGTCCAGAGGTATCTGTGTATTAAATACCTCAACTAATGTTCTGTGAATACCTTTCCAATATAAACTTAATTTAGGGAAATCCCAAAAAATATGGAAATGATTTGCCTCCTTGGAGCCACACCCTCTCCAGCACATCACGTTTGTCTCTTTATATTTTTCCTGGTATGGGGTCTTGAAATATCATAATACTTTTCCAGCGATGTTCTCTCCAAACCAGAGTTAGTTGAAGACCACTGAAAGCTGCATACTTTCTCCCAAACCTCCTCTGAAAGTAACAACCCCACTTCTTCCTCCCACTTCTCTTTAATATACAATGTGTTTTCATTTTTGGCATGAGAGAGGGCATTATATAAATGAGAAATTGATTTATTTGGTATTAAGCTGTAAGCCGAATTCAGAATCTTGAGAAATTCTAATTCTGCTGTTGATAAGTCTATATATCTACAATTCTGGTTAAAGTAGTGTCGTACTTGAAGGTACCTAAAAAAATTGTTTTGTTTTCAGCTGTGTTTGTCCTGCAAGGATTCAAAACTTTGTAATGCACTTTTATGTGAGAATGAGAGGTAGGCTGTAAGACCTTTCTTTATCCATAGTTCAAATCTTTTATCTCCTCTGCTGAGAAGGAATTCGGAATCAGAAGCACACCATCTAAAAAGTTTTAACATGTTGTAGATTCCACATGAATTAGTCACCTTCTGCCATATTTTTAATGTGAGATTTATCCAGCTGTTTTTAATCTTTTCCAATTGGGCCATCAATGCTTTGTCCATAATTGAGGCCTGTGGAGGAAAACTGTCAATCAATCCAAACTCTATTTCCTTCCATCTCGCCTTGAATTTCCCATTATACCAATATAACACGGGTTATCTATGAAGCATAAAAATAATTTCTCAAGCAAGGAAGTGCCATACCTCCTCCTTCCTTTCCTAACTGTAAGGAGTTAAATCGAATTCTAGGTTTCTTTCCTTGCCAGATAAAGTGGGAAACCCATTTGTCCCATTCTCTAAATTGATTATCATCTTCCTCCACACGTGAAGTCCAGAAAAAGTAAAGTAACTGAGGGAGAATATTCATTGTTATGGTATTTATCCTTGAATTTAAACTTTAATAGGGGTTAAGGTTCCATGTATGTATATCTGCTTTTATCTCTGAAACTAATAGCCCATAATTTACCTGTGACAACACTGAAAGGTCTTTTGGCATGGTTATTCCTATAGTTTAATGATTTAGCTTCCCACTTAAGATCATATGTATCCTGCAGTATTTTGGATGCTGTAAAACTTAGGGACATAACCTGTGGTTTCTTTACATTAATTTTATAACCTGATATTTTCCTGAACTCTCCCAACAGTATAAACAATCCTATGAATGATTTTTCTGGTTCACTCGGACTAAAACGTCATCTGCGAATAGCGCCACCTTCTGTTCAATCCCTGCCACCTTAATACCTTTTACAATTTTGCTCACTCTTATTAGTTGGGCAAGATATGGTGCCAAGAGGAGGGGGGAAATTGGGCATCCCTGTCTAGTTCCCCTCTGTAAAATAAAAGAGTCAGAGAGGTCCCCATTTATTTTAATTTGAGTTGTAGGGCTGTCATATAAAGTCTGGATAACTTTAATAAATTTTTCTTGAAAGCCGAATCTTCCTAACACTTTATATAGGAATGCCCATCTAATTGAATCAAAAGATTTTTTGGCATCTAATCCCACTACCATTGTCTCTGTCCCATTCTTAGTAACCTGTTCTAGTATGTGTAAAGTTCTCCTTATGTTGTGACAAGTTTGTCTTTGCTGCATGAATCCAGTCTGGTCTAAGTGGATGAGACCAAGTAGAAGCTTTTCCAGTCTACGAACTAATATAGATGTAAATAATTTGTAATCCAAATTAAGGACACTGACTGGCCGGTAATTACCGCATTCTAGTTTATCTTTACCCTCTTAAGGAATAACTGAGATGATCGCCTCTCCCCAGGAAGGTGCAATTTCTCCTCTCTGTCACATCCAGTTAAATGTGTTAAGTAATAATGGAGCTAACTGTGACTTCAGCAATTTGTACCACTCTAAGGTAAACCCATCAGAGCCTGGAGACTTTCCAGCCTTTAATCTAGAGATGGCCACATTCAGTTCTTTGGTAGTTACTGGTTCTAATAAGCATTCATTTTGTAAATCTGTGAGCTTGGGTAGTTCTAAAGAACTCAGGAAAGTGTCCATATGGAACTGAGTGGAGACCAGGGGTTGAGAGTACAGCTCTCGATAATAGACAATAGACAATAGGTGCAGAAGTAGACCATTCGGCCCTTCGAGCCTGCACCGCCATTTTGAGATCATGGCTGATCAATTACTATCAATACCCTGTTCCTGCCTTGTCCCCATATCCCTTGATTCCCCTATCCATCAGATATCTATCTAGCTCCTTCTTGAAAGCATCCAGAGAATTGGCATCCACTATCTCCGAGGCAGTGCATTCCAGACCCCCACAACTCTCTGGGAGAAGAAGTTTTTCCTTAACTCTGTCCTAAATGACCTACCCCTTATTCTCAAACCATGCCCTCTGGTACTGGACTCTCCCAGCATCTGGAACATATTTCCTGCCGCTATCTTGTCCAATCTCTTAATAATCTTACATGTTTCAATCAGATCCCCTCTCAATCTCCTTAATTCCAGCATGTACAAGCCCAGTCTCACTAACCTTTCTGCGTAAGACAGTCCAGACATCCCAGGAATTAACCTCGTGAATCTACGCTGCACTTCCTCTACAGCCAGGATGTCCTTCCTTAACCCTGGAGATCAAAACTGTACACAATACTCCAGGTGTGGTCTCACCAGGGCCCTGTACAAATGCGAGAGGATTTCCTTGCTCTTGTACTCAATTCCCTTTGTAATAAAGGCCAACATTCCATTAGCCTTCTTCACTGCCTGCTGCACTTGCTCATTCAGTGACTGATGAACAAGGACTCCGAGATCTCTTTGTTTTTCTCCCTTACCTAACTCTACACCATTCAGATAATAATCTGCCTTCCTGTTCTTACTCCCAAAGTGGATAACCTCACACTTATTCACATTAAACGCCATCTGCCAAGTATCTGCCCACTCACCCAGCCTATCCAAGTCACCCTGAATTCTCCTAACATCCTTATCACATGTCACACTGCCACCCAGCTTAGTATCATCAGCAAATTTGCTGATGTTATTTTTTATGCCTTCATCCAAATCATTAACGTAAATAGTAAATGGCTGTGGTCCCAATACCGAGCCCTGTGGCACCCCACTAGTCACCACCTGCCATTCCAAGAAACACCCATTCACCGCTACCCTTTGCTTTCTATCTGCCAACCGGTTTTCTATCCATGTCAATGCCTTCCCCCCTGATGCCCTGAGCTTTGATTTTACCCATCAATCATCTATGTGGGACCTTATCAAATGCCTTCTGAAAATTGAGGTAAACTACATCCACTGGATCTCCCCCGTCTAACTTCCTGGTTACATCCTCAAAAAACTCCAACAGATTAGTCAAGCATGATTTACCCTTGGTAAATCCATGCTGGCTCGGCCCAATCCTATCATTGCTATCTAGATATGCCACTATTTCATCTTTAATAATGGACTCTAGCATCTTTTCCACCACCGATGTCAGGCTGACAGGTCGATAGTTCTCTGTTTTCTCCCTCCCTCCTTTTTTAAAAAGTGGGATAATATTAGCCATTCTCCAATCCTTAGGAACTGATCCTGAATCTAAGGAACATTGGAAAATTATTACCAAAGCATCCGCAATTTCCAGGGCCACCTCCTTTAGTACCCAAGGGTGCAGACCATCTGGACCTGGGGATCTGTCAGCCTCCAGTCCCATCAATCTTCTCATCACCGTTTCCTTCCGATTGTCAATCTGTTTAATTTCCTCTGTTACCCTATATCCTTGGCCCATCCATACACCTGGGAGATTGCTTGTGTCTTCCTTAGTGAAAACAGATCTAAAGTACTCTTTAAATTCTTCTGCCATTTCTCTGTTTCCCATAACAATTTCACCCAATTCATTCTTCAAGGGCCCAACATTGTTCTTAACTATCTTCTTTCTCTTCACATACCTAAAAAAGCTTTTGCTATCTTCCTTTATAATATGTTTCAAAACTCTCTTAAATTTTCCCTATTGTACTCTCAATAGGCTTTGTTTTTGGATTCTTTATTTTTTGAATTGTACTGTCTGTTTACGTAACATACACTAACAATCTGGGTGATTTACCTCCTACTTCATAATTCTTTTGTCTCAGTTAAAGAAAATTTCTTTGAGTTTCCAATGTGTAAATATCATCAATTTCACTTTGCAATTTCTTAATTTCCTGTTTTAAATTAGAATTAATTTTGTTACTATCTACTACCTGAAGTTGTTTTGATTTTCCTTGAAGGTCTGCTAATTTTTGTGCTTTGAATTATTTCATGTGTGTAGTAATCGAAATAATTTTTTCTCTCAGTACTGCTTTCAATATATCCCATAAGATCACTGGTGATGTTTCTCCTGTATCATTAAAGTCTAGATATTCTTTGATTTCTCCCCTTAATCTCTCCATTACTTTCAGGTTATTGAGTATATGTGAATTTAACCTCCATAGTGTTTTCCTCATTTTCCTTTCCAGGATTAGAGACATGGAGACTGGGCTATGGTCCGACAGATCAATTGCTGCAATGTTACACAGTTTTATCCTGAATCTATCTATGATAAATATAAAAAATAGTCTATCCTTGAATAAGCTGAATGAGGGAAAGATTAATGTGTATCGTCTTTGGTAGTGGGGTGTAATTCCCTCCACACATCTATCATTCCCAACTCCTCCATCAGTGATTTCACTTTCCTAGTCAGAGGTTTATTCTGAATAACTGTTCCTGAAGAATCTGATACAGGGTTTAACCTAATATCCCCTCCGCAAATTACTACCCCTTGAGGGCTGGCCATTAGGTCAACAATGTGTCTATCAAATGATCGTTCACTACCTGGTGGAGCATAAACATTCACAAATATTATTTCAGTCCCTTCTATTCTTCCTGTAATCGTTACAAATCATCCATCCTTGTCTTTAGTTTCTGAAATAAGTTCATAGTTCAGAGCACTTGATATTAAAGCAGCTACTCCTCTTTTGTGGCTCAGTTTATATGATGAATAAGATACATGCTTAAAGCCCATTCATTTTAATATTGCATGTTCAAATTGGCTCATGTGCGTTTCCTGAAGGAAAGCTACTTGTGCCCTCTCTTTTTTCAATTTAGATATAATCTTATTTCTCTTAATTGGATTCAAAACTCCATTAACGTTATAGAAAATTATTTTTACCAGTTCAATTTGCATTTTTCTCTAATAGAAACAAAAACTTTTCTAACCAAACAGTAAGCAATCTCTACTCAACAGTACACCAGAACACAAAACCAAACTCTAGGCATTTTTGAACGTAGAATATTTGAAAATTTTCCCCGACTTCCAACAGTGAGGCCTGAGCACCGACCTGCCTTAGTTCAGAGGGATAACCTCTATCGTCACCCTGTGTTAGGGAGCCCTCCGCAGTGTGAACAATCATGGAAAATTCTCTCCTTTTATGTCTCGACCATATTGCTATCATTCAAGTTATTCCATCTAGTTTATTTTCAGTTACCAGCTTTAATTTACCTTTAAGTCCGATTTACTCTTCAGTCAATTCTCAGTTAATCTGTACTCTGTACGTTTGTGTCTGAATACTTGCAGCTTTTCCTTGTAGCTTGACACTGTGGTTTGAGTGGAGCGTCCTTGCCATACCGGCTGCCGAATCCTCTCCGGTAGTGACTCCGGTTGGGTGATAACTTTTACAGGTAGTCCCCAGTCCACCAGGTCCGACGTTGCCTCCTCCACTGTAGCGTAGGTTTTTGTCCCTTTGTCATAAAAGACTCTTAGCCGAGCTGGATACAGGGTCTGGCATCTGATGTTTTCCTTCAGGACCCTCCGTGTTTCCATGTATTCCTTCCGTCTGGCAAGGATCCCCGGTGTGTGATCGTGGTCAAAGCTGGTTTTACAGTTGCTCCACATAAAGCCTTTCTTTTGACATGCCAGTCTAAACACTTCTTCCTTCGTTCTGCAACTGAGAAATCTGCGTAGAATCGATCTGGACTGGGCGCCTGCGGTGCTAACACCCAGTGGGTCCTTTGTATCTGTAGGTCTTTTGCTTCTGGTATGTCCAGGTTCTCTCTAAGCAGCTTCTCCACGAAGGGAATCACCAATCCGAGTTTACCTGCAGCTCCTTCGGGAACTCCATAGATCCTCACATTTTCCCTCCTTGGTCCGTTAGCTTCCACTGGAGCTGCTCTTGTAACTTTAGCATTTCTGCTATCACTTCCTCTGCATTTTTCAACCCCTCCTCAGTCCTTACAGTCCTTGCTTTGGCTTCATCCAAGCTCAAATTAGTTTTTACTATTTCTCCTTTAATATCTTCCAGCTGTTTGTTGTTGTCTTGTCAGAAATCACAAATCTCTCTGAGAATCAAAATCAGGTTCACCGACTCTTCCCCATCATCTCTGTCCTGGCTAGCCATGGGGAAGCTAGGCCCCTTGCTTTGCTGCATCTCATTGTATTTATCAGCCTCCTGAGTGGACATTTTATTCTTATACTTAGACATCATCCTTGCCCCTTTTACTGATATAGTTATACGATACTAAATATTTGTCTAATTTTAACTTTGGGGCAGTTTGCATTCTTTTTTATCGAGAGACCTTTCCCTACACTGTGATTCCCTTGGTGACCCGGAAGTCCTCCCTCCATTTTTCCTTTCAAAGTGGATGACCTCGCATTTACCAATATTGTATTCCATCTTCCAGACCCTTGTCTACTTACTTAACCTATCTACATCTCTCTGCAGACTCTCTGTATCTTCTGTGCAATTTGCTTTTCCATTCAATTTAGTTTCATTAGCAAACATAGATACACTACACTCAGTCCCCTCTTCCCAATCATTAATGTATATCATGTACAGTTACGGGCCCAGCACCGACCCCTGTGGCATACTGCTCACCACTGATTGCCAACCAGAGTAATGCCCATGTATCCCAACTCTCTGCTTTCTATGGATAATCCATGCTAATACATCACCCCCAACTCTATGCATCCTTATCTTATGGATAAATCTTTTACACAGTACCTTATCGAATGACTTCTGGATATCCAAGTAAATAACACCTCCACGAAGAAGTGAAGGGCCAGGTTAGGTGCAACCAATATTGGAGATGTTATGAACTGTTGTTTGAGTGGTTGCACTCTGCAAAAGCAGCCTCCGCTTCGATAGTACAAACAAAAGGGGTCATCAGTCTCTTGGTTAGAGCTGTCAGCAGAGCCATCACTGAGCTGAAGTTCCTGATCAACTTTTGATAAAAGTTGTCAAATCCCAGGAATCATTGTTTCCTATTGGATACTGGTGGCCAATCTCTGACTGTCTGTGTCTTACTAAGGTCCATCTTGAGATTGCCTTTAGAGATGATAAAACCCAAAAATGAAGCAATGGTTACATGAAATTTGGATATCTCCAGCTTGGTGTAAAGTCCGTGATCAAGAAACCTCTGTAGGATATCTCTGACGTGAGTGACATTGTCCTCCATGCTCTTCGAGGAAATGAGGAAGTTTTCCAAGTAGACAAGGGTTTACCTCTGGAGTACATCCAAAGCACATATTTTATAAAGGACTGGAAAATTGATGGCTTGTTTACGAGGCTGAAGAGTATGACCAGGTACACCTAGTCCCCTGTCAGTGTGTTGAATGCCATTTTCCACTCATCACCCTCCTTTATGTGAACCAGATTCTATGCATTCCACAAGTCTAGCTTAGTGAGTGTCACGGTCCAGACCATGAACTCTGTATTCCAGTTCACGGTCTGGCCCGTGGATTCCGCAGTCCAGTTGATTCTCTTTCCCTTGTTCCGTTGGGCGCCTTAATTGAGACACCTGATTCTCCTTTTGGGCTAGCAACATAAATAGCTCTGGGGTCCAGCTATTCCTTCACTGGACAGTCCCGTCAGAAACCCACACCAAGAAGTTCATTACCAGAAACATGTGACCTCCGCCAGTACGGGAAGTTTGGACCATTATCGGAGCTACCGAGTATCGTGGACTCTAGTTTGCTTCTGTGCCTGTGGCTGCTTAGCGAATTCAGTCGTTTTTGTGCCCAGCTGAGTTGCTGGATGTCTGCCGCTACTCTGAGTGAGTATGAATTCTGACGCTTTCATGACCAGCTGAGAATTGCTGACAGTTGGCATAAGAAGAATCCTGGCTCAGTGTCCCAGGTTGAGTCCCGGCTCCACGTCCGTGTCCGAGTTTCAAATCAAGTCTGAGTCTGAGTTCCAGACCTAGATACCAAGTCCCTGCCAAGACCCGAGTTCTGAGTCATGACCAATCAAGTCCAAGTCCCAAGTCCTAGCCCAGGTTGTATCCTACATCTACGTCCATGTTGTCATCTTGTCCTTGCTTCTTGGCTTCCCTAGTATTCTTAATAAACATTGTCCTGTTCATACTACTTCAGTGTCTGGGTTTTGCATTTGGGTCCGCTCCCAACGTCCCCTTGTGACAGAGAATACTTTTGCCCTTGGAGAATCTTGAAGGCAGTGTTCATGAGTGGAAGAGGGTAATGATTTTTGGCCATTATGTGATTCATCCCTCTATAATCAATGCATGGCCATCATTTTTCTATATGAAAAGGAAGCAAGCGCCAGCTAGTGAGGTGGAGGGAAAAATGAATCCCATGGCAAGAGACTCCTTTAGTTGGGCCTGAGAGTGCATATACTCGACCTGTGGAGAACAAGTACCTGGCCGCAGATCTTTAGCGCATTCATAGGATCACTGCAGTGGAGGAGTCGAGGCCTTTCACTTGCTGAAGACCTCTTCCAAATCCTTGTAAATTGCTAACGGCCTGGGTGTTGCAATTACCCTGAACTTTGCTGCAAGTTCAACTCCTTTCTTTTTCAGTCTTTCTATTAAGTTTTTCAAAAGTAAATACATAACAATCATAATAATCATAGTAGTATAAAAGGAATGGGATTGCATTGTTGGTAATTAACATAGGAAAAAAGCTATAAATAGCACCAATATAATTGACCTCCCAAACCCTTGATACTCAAAGTAAAATAAAAAGATGGAAAAAAAACCCAAATTGAAATTTTAAAAAAGCTAAACTAAACTACACCAAACTAAGACAAAACTAAACAAAGCTGGGCTATTCAATTATATTAAATAAAATCTTTAATATCGTCAACTCCGCAACTCTACTCAAGCCAATGGATAAAATAAAGGAATCGGAAAAGGTCAGATTATGTTCTTTGAAAGTGTTGAATAAAAGGCCTCCAAGTTTTTTCAAATTTAACCGAGGAGTCAAAAGTACCACTTCCAATTTTTTCTAAATTTAAACAAGATATGGTTTGGGAGAACCATTGAGATGTGATTGGAGGATTAATCTCTTTCCAGTTCAATGGAATAGATCTTCTAGCCATTAAGGTAGCAAATGCAATCATCCGCCGAGTTGGAGAGGGCAAATCAATTATTGGTAAGCCAAAGATTTGAGTAATTGGATGAGGTTGTAAATCCATATGTAAAATTGTAGAGAATATATCAAAAATATCTTTCCAAAACTTTTCCAAAAGAGGGCAAGACCAAAACATATGAGTCAAAGAGGCTACCTCAGAATGACATCTGTCACAGATTGGATTTAGATGAGAATAAAATTGAGCTAACTTGTCTTTGGACATATATGCCCTATGTACCACTTTAAATTGAATCAATGTATGTTTAGCACAAGTAGAAGAAAAATTAACTAATTGTAAAATTTTCTCCCATTTCTCAATAGGTACAGAAAGTTGAAGTTCCTTCTCCCATTCGTTTTTAATTTTATGAGATAAATCTGGCTGTATATTCATAATTGTACCATAAATGATTGCTAGTAAACCCTTTTGATAAGGATTTAAGCCTAAAATATTTTCCATGATATCAGTTGAATATGAAATCGGAAAGGTTGGTAACATTGAATTTAAAAAATCTCTAATCTGTAAATATCTAAAAAATGGGATTTGGGCAAATTATATTTATTAGACAACTGTTCAAAAGACATGAAATAGTTATACATATTATGAATACATATCACGAATACATATTATGCCCTTCATTTTCCAAACAATAAAGGCTTGATCCATGACAGAGGGTTGAAAGAAAACAATTCGATATGATAGGACTTGATAAAATAAGTTTATTCAAACCAAAGAATTTACGAAACTGAAACATATTCAGAATGTCTGTTTAATTATAGGATTAACCATTTGTTTATTCAATTTAGGAAGAACCAAGGGAAGTCAAATCACTAAGATAGAAGCCAATGAAAATCCTTGTGCCAAATTGCATTCAAGATTAACTCAATGAGGACTAATATTCAAATCCACTTCGTGTCCAAAATATTAAATATCTAATATTAATTGTCCAATAATAACATCTTAAGTTCGGCAAAGCCAAGCCACCATTCTTTTTGGATTTCTGCAAATATTTTTTCTTATCCTAGGATTTTTATTCTGCCATATATAAGATGAAATTTTAGAGTCAATAGTTTCAAAAAAGGATTTAGGAATAAAGATTGGTATTGCTTGGAAAAGATATAACAATTTGGGTAAAATAATCATTTTTATAGCATTAATTTGGCCAATCAATGACATAGACAATAAGGACCATTTAGTAAATGATTGTCTGACCTGATCAATTAAGGGTAAAAAATTAACATTAAATAAATCCTTATGTTTTTTTAGTAATCTTAATGCCCAGTTAAGTAAAATAATCCATAACTAATCTAAATGGTAAATGTCTATAGATTGGAATTGGCATATTTAAAGGGAAAAGTTCACTCTTATTAAGATTCAGTTTGTAACCAGAAAAGTTACTAAACTGAGTGAGCAAGGATAAAACAGCTGGAATGGATCTCTCAGGATTCAAAATATATAATAACAAACCATCCGCATATGATGATACCTTGTGCATCACATTCCAGTGGGAAATGCCAAATATAGAAGGTGAGTCACAAATAGAAATAGCTAAAGGTTCCATGACCATATCAAATAACAGTGGGCTAAGAGGACAACCTTGCCTAGTGCTCTGAAACAACTGAAAAAAGATCTTCATCAATCTCCTAATATTAAAGGATGAAAAGCAGTTTTTAATAAATCCAGCCTGATCGACCGAGATTATTCGAGGCAATACATTCTCCAATCTAGTAGTCACTATTTTTGAAAAAAATCTTAGAGTCTGCGTTCAATAAGGATATAGGCTTATTTGAAGCACATTCAGTAGGATCTTTATCATTTTTAAGAATTAAGGAAATAAAGGCACCGTAGAAAGATTTTGATAATTCACCTATAAGTAGTGCATCCTTAAAGATATTACATAACCAGGGAGAAAGTATAGTGGAAAGGGATTTGAAAAATTCTACTGTAAAACCATCTGGACTAGGTGCTTTACCTGAGTTCAATGAAGAAGTAGTATCCTGTATTTCTTGTTCCATACTAGAAGCATCTAATACTAATCGTTCGTTAAGCGATAATTTCGGACCATTCAATGTCCTTAAAATTCATGCATTATACTGGGATCATCAGGAGATTCTGATTGGCATAAGGCAGTATAAAATTCTTGAAAAGATTTGTTTATCGCATCATGATCAAGTCATAGTTCCATCTCGTTTATGAATTTTAATAATCTTTCATTAAATTGAAGCAGATTTCAATTGACTATCTTATCGTTTACCAGATTTATTGTCATGAATACAGAATTGACTCCTAGACTTAATTAACTGATTTTCAATCGATGATGTTAAAAGTAAACTATGCTCCATTTGAAGTTCGACCCTTTTTTTATAAAGCTCCTGACTAAGAGTGATGGAGTATATCTTGTCAATTGCTTTAATCTTATCAACCAACATACCATTCTCTTTATTAATTCAGTTTTTCAGTCCAGCAGAATATGAGATAATCTGACCACTGATGTATGCTTTAAAGGTATCCCATAGAACCCAGCTGGAGATTTCATCTTCTCATTTTTCGATCTTTTTATTGATTTTCTGTAAAAAAATACAAATCAGAGGAGAAGTTTACCAAACAGATAATACAAAAGACATATAAACAGCAATAAAGAAAAGTATATATTGTCAAAATCAAATAGATATAATGTTACGCTGCTGTATATGGAGTATAATCAAAAAACCACAACTCTTTTTAACAAGTTGTAAAAAAAAAGATTGGAAAATTTTATTTATATGAAGGAAAAAAAACCACTAAACTAAATTGGGAAAAAAAAGAAGAAAAAAAAGATTGGGCAGTCCATTTGAGGATAAAATTGGAAGAAAAAAGAAAGAGAAAAAACATCCTTCCAGTCACCTCCGAACCTTCATGGATCAGGATTTTCCCCAAAGAGAATAAAGAAAAATAAATAAATAAATATGTATTAAATCTTTTGAAAATATTGAATAAAGGGTTGCCAGACTTGCTCAAAATTAAAAGATGTATCAAACATCTGGCTACTAATTTTCTCCAAGCTTAAACATGACATAATGGAGGAGAGCCAATAGGAAACAGTGGGCGGGTTAGATTCTTTCTTGTTTAATAAGATAGTTCTCCTAGCTAGTAAAGTTGAAAAGGCTATCACATGTTGAGCGGAAGCAGAATCTCCACCTGCTTCCTCTGGAATAATCCCAAAAATTGCCGTAAGTGAATTGGGTTGAACATCCACATCTATAACTTTGGATAGTATTCTAAACACATCTCTCCAAAAATTATTTAAGCTTACACAGAACCAAAACATATGAGTTAGGTTAGCCACCTCTATGCTACATCTGTCACAAATAGGGCTTATATTAGGAAATATATGCGCCAATTTATCTTTAGACATAAGAGCCCTATGCACTATCTTAAACTAAATTAAGGAATGGCGTGCAAAGATAGATGAATTATTGACTAGATAATAAATTTTACTCCATTGATCATCTGAAAGTGAATGTTGAAGTTCTATTTCCCAGGTGTGTTGAACCCTATCATTAGGCAACATGTGAGCATTCATTAACTGTTTATAAATGATAGCTAGTAATCGTTTTTGAAATGGTTTAAGCTGAAAATAGCATAAGCCAAATTTGAAGAATAGGCCAAGGGATAATTCAGTAAAAAATTCCTAACCTGTAAGTATCTTAAAAAAATGTGTTTTAGAGATATCATATTTATCCATTAACTGCGAAAAAGATATTAAACAATCCTGTAAGAACAAATCTAAAAAAGATTTTATTCCCTTAGTTTTCCATTTTAAAAAGGCCTTATCTAGAGACAAAGGTTTAAAAAAAATTAGAATAAATATTACGAGAGAGTAAAAAATTATTTAATTCAAAAAGTCTAGGAAACTGAAACCAGATTTTTAAGGTATGTTTAACGATAGGGTTGAGAGCTTGTCTACCTATTCTGGAGAACAAAAAAGGAAGGGGAGCTGCTAATAAGGAAGCTAAAGAAAACACCATTACTGAATTTTCCTCCAAAGTAACCATGGAGGGTGATCCTGGATATCTATATCATAAATCCAAAAAATAATATAATGAAAATTAATTGCCCAATAATAAAATCTAAAGTTTGGTAGGACCAGTCTTCCATTTTTTTTGATTTTTGCAATAAAATTTATTCACTCTAGAGCTTTTGTTATTCCAAACATAAGACAAAATCATAGAATCTATTTAATCAGAATATGTTTTTAGAACAAAAGAGGGAACTGCTTGAAATATATATAACAATTTCAGTAAAATAACCATTTTTATAGCATCAATTCGACCTATCAATAACATTGACATAGGCGACCATTTAGAAAGCACTTGTTTAGTATATTCAATTAGAGGGAGAAATTATACTTATATAGGTCCTTAAATTTTTTAGTAATTTTGATACTGAGGTAAGTGAAATGGTTTTTAGCAATATTAAAAGGTATTTGATCATAATGATCAGAATAATTATTAATAGGAAATAATTCACTTTTATGTAACTTAAGTCTATATCCAGAGAAAATACTAAATTCCGTAAATATAGATAGCATAAAAGGAATAGATTTCCTAGGGTTTGAAATGTGAACTAATAAATCATATGCATATAATGAAACCTTATGTAGTTTATTCCCTCATTTACTACCCTACACAGAATTAGAAACCCTAAGAGCAATAAGAAGTGGTTCTAAAACCAAATTAAATAATAAAGGACTAAGAGGACATCACTGGTGGGTACCTCTATATAATCTAAAATAAGGAGACTATTGATTATTAGTTATAACCGCAGCCACTGGTGTATGGTAGATCAATTTAATCCAAGACATAAATCCCGGACCAAAATTAAACCTCTTCAAAACCTGAAATAAATAAGGCCACTCTACCCTATCAAAGGTTTTCTCTGCATCCAGAGATACAGTACATTCATATTCTTTGACTGAGGGGGAATAAATGATATTCAACAATCTTCAAATATTAAAATGGGAGTACCTATTTTTAATAAATCCTGTTTGATCATTTGAGATAACATTAGGCAAAATATTCTCGTCTATTCGCTAGAATCTTGGAGAAAATTTTAAAATCTACATTCAATAAAGAAATAGGTCTATAGGATACACATTCCAGTGGGTCTTTTCCTTTTTTAAGAATCAATGAAATTAATGTCTCATAAAAAGTTTTTGGGAGATTTCCAGAGGATATAGAATTGGTAAATGTTTGATGAAGATGTGGTATAAGCACTTCATGAAAAGCCTTGTAAAATTCTACCATATAACCATCAGGTCCTAGAGCTTTCCCTAATTGCATAGAGCAGGCATGGGCAAACTACGCCCCGCGGGCCATATGCGGCCCGTTAAGCTTTTTAATCCGGCCCGCAGAACTTGATGAAATTATATTAATAAACCTTGTCAACGTTTTTTCCCCGCAATTCTCGTGTTTTCCCAATAGATGACGCACTCTATATACATTGACCTTTGTTGAGGTGCAGCGCATTACTCCACATTTGCGCTTTACTCTTTGTTTGGCTCAACCTATTTGTGTGAACAGGCATTCAGCGTCATGAACATCAACAAAGCCAGCCACAGATCCAAGTTAACTGACCAACACCTCAGATCCATCCTGAGAATCGCCACAACAAAACTAAATCCAGACTTTGATGCACTGGCTAAAAAGGGAGACCAACAACGCTGTTCTCACTGAAATTAAAAATAAGTTTCTTTGTTGTGCTATGTAAAAAATGCATTTGAAAATATTTTTTTCAATAAGCCTTACATGTTACATGTCATTTCTGTTAAGTGATGGACATGAGTTGCGCAGGTGCACGTACGTTCTCAAAATAAAAAATGCGCTCCAGATCAAATAACGCGCTCCGCATACTGGCGCGCTGTCACTGTTCTGTCCTTGTGCTGGTCGTTGTTGAGTTTTGGCACAGGGGACAATTGAATAAGAAGGAGCAGGACAAGTGGACCTGCATCTCCTACCGTTTTTGAAATAAAGACAGTCAGGAGGAGAGTGATGATGATAATATCTTGAAGGATAACAGAATTTTCAGTGCTTTAAAATAATAACTGTTATTATTAAAAAAGCAGTATTTTATTCATTTAATTTTCAGTGTTTTAAAAGTCATTTCAATAAATAGCTAAATACCATGGGACTTCAAAGACAGATATTTTGTTGTAATGCATTTCTTCATTTTCAATTGAAATTAAAGCACATGTTTTCTACATATCCCATGATATTTTATTTTCTCTTATGAGGCGTATTACCAAAACACTCCGTCCATCTGCTCCTGGTCCGGCCCCCCTGTCAAATTTTAGAACCCTTTGTGGCCCACAAGTCAAAAAGTTTGTCCACCCCTGGCATAGAGGATATAGCCTTGGCTATCTCCTCTTGTTTAACAGGTGCATCTAACATATCAACATCTTGAGTCAAAATTAAAGGTATATTTAACCTTTGCAAAAATCTATTCATAGTAATAGTATTATCAGAGAATTCAGATTCATAAAGATTAGAATAGAAGTCCATTAATATCTTATTAATTTCATAAGGATCTAAAGTTTCAATTCTATCTGGTCTACGAAGTTTTAAAATCTGTCTTCTGACCATCCCAGAAACTGACCCACCAAAAGCTTAGCAGATATTTCCCCATGTATATAAAATAAAATTATGGATTTAAAAATTTGCTTTTCTATGGGAAAGGTCAGAAGCAAATCATACTATGATTCAAGTTCGACCCTTTCTTTATATAGGTCCTCAGTAGGTTTAACTGAATATGCATTATCTATCTATTTAATTTTATTAATAAGCACTGATGATTCCACTTTAGTTTTCTTTTATCAAAGCTGCTGAATATGAGATTATCTCTCCCCTAAGAAAAGATTTCAACGTATCCCATATAATCAGGTTTGACATTCCTTCAGTTGTATTAAATTCAAAAAATATAGAAGTTTGCTCCTTAATAAAACTAACTTTAAAGGCACGTGATCTGAGAGTGCAATGATGTCATACGCACATTTAACAACGGAATATAACAAACATGTATCTAAAAAAAGTAATCAATTTGAGAATACATGATGAACGTGTGAGAAAAAAGAGATTTTTATCGTTCGGGTGTTTATATCTCCAGATATTGACCAGGCCATATTCTAATAAAAAATAATTAATACAGGCCGCCGCTTTATTAGGAAGTGACGGATTGGTTGATGACCTGTCAATCGCCAGATTTAAACAACAATTGAAGTCACCGCCCATGATCAACTTATATTTATTCAAGTTTGGTAGCTAAGAAAAAAGTTTCTTTAAAAAATCAGAATTATCTACATTAGGTGTGTATACACACACCAGAGCTACCTTTTGCTCGCATAATAAACCAGTAACAATTAAATATCTTTCAATCAAATCAGTAATAGTATTAAAGTGTACAAAAGGGATTTTGGGGCTAATAAATATAGAAACTCCTCTTATTTTACTATCCGACAGCAAATGGTACAAAGGTCCTTTCCAAAATTGGAAAAACCTGTCCTCATCCTGTTTTCATATGATTTTGTTGCGCAAAAATAATATCTGTGTTGTGTTTTTAATTTCTTTAAAATCTTTTTACGCTTAATGGGGTGATTGACACCATTCCAATTCTAAGATATTATATTAATTTTATTAACATCCATGTTTAAAATCGAATTTAATATTATATAAAAGAAATGTTACGCAAGTACAGATTAAACCAGAAGGAGACACACATTTACGAAAGAGAAATCCATCAAAAGAACTGCCCAAACAAGAAAAAAACCTACTCTAATAGACCCCTCCCCCTCCCACCTCCCAAAAGATAAGAATTAAGTGACCGATAAGCTGGTCCCATGCTAAACTAATAACCCTTGACCCTGTTCTCCATCTTGCAGCTCCGTATATTAAAATAAAGCAAAGATCCCACGGAAAATAGCCATAATAAAAGGCACAAGCAGAATTCAACTATTATAATGTTATGTCTAACAGTAATAAAAACATAATCAACAACGGCTATATTAGAATCAGCTAAAGTATCTTAAACACATATTCAAAAAAAGAGAATAAATCCGAGCAAATAATATTACAGACAATATTCTTTCTCTTGAAAAAGAAAAGTAAATGAGTTTATATATAACAGACATAAAACTATAAATATTGAAACAAATAAAAGAAATAAAAAGATTAATACACAACAGGTCCTACACAGACCATTAGAGTACAATACTATAAAGGTTCTCTACAAAATAGTTATATGTGTACTAATTATTAATAAGGTTAAAAAAAATTAAATCAGTCACGTCCCGTACCAAAGACTGAAAAGGTATAGAATGTACTTAACTCAGAAGATCCATAAACAACTTGTACAGCAAATACCTCAGAATTGCCTATTTAGTAATCAGGTTAACTTGAATATTATATTCAGTAGGCTTAACTCACATCCCTCCAGAGCAGAGTAGATTCTCAGTGACTGAGATTTTTCAGGAAAAATTATCAGCTTTGCAGGAAAGCAAAGTGAGGGGTATAAATCTAATTTATACATTTCACTCATAACTTCTCGGTATTTCCTTCTTTCGGCAAAGATTTCAGGAGGATAGTCTTCGACTATATGAATCTGTGTCGAGTTAAAGATTAATTTCTGCTTCTTTCTGGCTTCTCGAAGAATAGCTTCTTTAGTTGCATAATAATACAAAGAAAGTACAACTTGTTGAGGACGTAATTCGGATGAATGCCGAAAAAATGGAATTCTATCGACTCTGTCAATTAAGGGGCTAGCTTCAAGGGTCTCCTTGAAAAGTGAGTACAGCATATCTGAGAAGAATTTTAACAGATCAGCAGCTTCGGCATTTTCTAGCAGTCCCAAAATACGCAAATTCCTCTGACGATCCTCTGCTATCTAAATCAACCATTCTTTTCTTCCTTTTAGATAATTCCGAGGTAATTTCATTGATTTTCTTCTCCATCGAAGATATCTTCATTCCTTGATCTTTAATAGTTTGCTTGAATTGATCATACTCACTCTCAATTCGGGTTGTAGTCTGCTGAAGTGTTTGAAGTTGACAGTCCAGATTTTTCAGAGAATCTTGAACCATAGAGATAGTTTTTTCAAGCTTCCCGTTTGAGCCGGTCAGCTTATCAATCTTGGTATTAAACAACCCGAATTCCAACTTCATGTCTTGTATTGAAGAAAATATTTCTGCTAAAGTAACAGGTTCCTCCACCTTCTTAGTTTGCTCCATTTGTTCCATTTCAGGAAAAGTCTTGCCGCTTCTCAGTTCAATACCAGAACGACTTTTATCAGCCATTGTAATTAGATCATAAATCCTTCAGTAGAAGTAATAAATCATCAAGTCTACAAAGGATCTGTCAGTGGGATATAAAGTATATAAAAAAAGGGAGTTGCTAAAAATGTGACTACTCCATACAATGTAAAATGGCGAACGTTCATTGAAAAGAAAAAAATCAATCTGATCCTTAATGAAATTCAAAAAGTCCAAGTCTTGTAGTAACACAGAATTGAGTCGCCATTTTCCAAAACTAGAAGGCGTATCCATTAGTTTGATGGAAAGTTTCAGGGGCACGTGGTCAGAGATGACAATGGAAAGATAGTTACATTCAGTAATAGATGGAATTAAACGAGAGTCAATAAAAAGGTAGTTGATTCCAGAATAACTATGGTAAACATGGGAAAAGAATGAAAACTCTTTTTCCTTTCGGATGTAGAAACCTCCAAATTTCTGTAATTCCACAATGAAGCATAAAGGAGTTAATAAAGGTAGCCGATTTATTCGGAAGTGCCTGATTAGACTTAGATCTACCAATTGAAAGGTTTAAACAACAATTAAAATCTCCTCCTATTATCAACATATAATTGTTTACATTGGGAAGGGATGTGAACAAATGTTTGAAAAATTCAGGATAGTCAATATTCGGAGCATAAACATTGACCATCACCACTTTTTTATTACAGAGTAGGCCAGTAATTAACAAAAATCTACCATTCGGATCCAAAATTGTATCATAGTGAACAAATGAAATAGAAGAATCTATAAAAATAGAAACTCCTCGCACTTTAGCTTGGGAATATGAATGAGACTACTGACCTTCCAAAACCTAAAAAAACGCTGATTATCCTCTTTCCTCACATGAGTTCCTTGTATAAAAATTATATGATCAATTAGTCTGTGTAATACCTTAAAAATGTTATTTGTTTAATCGTATGATTTAAACTCTTTGTATTCCACGAGACAAAATTGATAACCTTATCCAAGTTCAACTCCTGAGACTTTCTCAGAGGTAGTGAGAGTGATTTGGCAAACCTCAGAGTTTCCTCCATAGGTTCACAAGAGTCTTTAATTGAAACAGAGTCCAAATCCTCATCATATCCTTGGGCATCAGCAGTGAGGAACTACAAATCATCCTTGTGCTCATGGGACAAGGCTCCAATGGTCTACTTATTGAAGTTTCCCTTCGATGGGTCATGGCAAAATGAGCCTTGAGACTTTGCTACCAAAGTTTTAGAGAGTTTGGGCACCTCCTAGGCTTGCTCCTGAACTAGAGATACTTTCTCTCAAGTTTCAATTTACCCCAACTAGACAGGGTCAGGACTCGCAGTCCTGTTGGTTGGAGCTGGTTTGTCTGTCCTTGAAGGCAGAACTAAATTGCCTGAATGCTCCAGGTTACCCTGAACAAAAGTCTGCCCCCTCATTGGCCATTGGTCTAGGGAGAGTCTAGGGGTTGGAACACCAAGCTGTAAACATACCTCCTTGCAATGACTGGACAATGCAAAGATCCTCCTTTCCATCCAGTTCATGGAAAGGTTATGTTGGGACAGCCAAGGTGTACGAGGATCAGGGCTATCTGAGGAGACTTAACGATACAGAATCTAATCTCCTCTACATTATCCTCTACCCTCATCTGCAAGACTAATGTCTGCAGAAGGAAGTGCCCGGAACCAAACGGACGGCTGTCCAGGACAGTTGCAGGCATGGGTTGGCTCAACTCCTGTAACAGTGTGTTGAGACAACAAGCAGTCCCCAAGTCTGGGAAATTATTGTTCCAGCTGCCCCAGAGTCCACAAAAGCATTCACCTCTTGTTAGTTCTTATCCCAGGCGATCTTCACCTTCAGCTATCATCACAGTCTTTCTGACATTGGACGGTCTTAACAGTTCACTGAACAGCTGCAGCTTCAGACAATTGGCCTACAGGTGGACTGCTTCCCCACAGTAATAGCAACAGCCTCGTTTCTGACACCGGCGCCTTTCATTGGTGGAGAGTCTTGTGCATCCGATTTGCAGGGGCTCGACAGATTCCTGTGCAGAGCTGGGCTGGTCATTGTCCGAGGTTGGGAATGTTACGTATCCCGTAACGGGATAACTCACCAGCAAAGATAGAGAGGTCTGTTGGAGTCTGATGGCACTATTTTCGAACGTTTTATTCATAAAGGGGGGCACAAAAGTAAGGTTAACACAAACACTCCGAACATATACATCGGCAAAACTCAATCTAAAGCGCGGGTATAGCAATAATCATCATTAAGAAATAATCTCGACTGTTGTCTAGGGGATAATATATTGTCCGTTGGAAATATAAAAGTCACTCAGAAGTCTGCAGGCTTCAGTCTTTTTGGGGAATCACTGGGTTTCACGTGTTTCAGAGAGAGTGAGGAGAAAACGGGAAAACTTGCCCGGGTCTTGACGAAGCAACACCGTTGAATTAGGGGAGCGTTGTTTCCCTGTTATTAGTTTGAAGTCCTTCCCAGGCAGAGAAGTTACGGAGCGTACGTTGCTTTTGACTGGCTTCCAGCTATCACGGGAGCGTTGAGCGATCGAGTCCTTCTGGTGCGTCTCTCTGGGGTACTGCCTTCTGCAGTCCCCTTTTATCTTGACTTGCAGAGTAGTAGATGTCCATCAAAGTAGGGTGATGCAATCCCCACCCCACATTGCCCGAGGGGGTCCATATCCGTGGTAGTTGTCACGTAGCAGGGTCATGCCCTTAGCACAGGTGTCTCTAAGAGCCATGGCCAAAACCGTTATATTGTCTCTCATTTGCCTGGGTCCGAGACCCGAATTAATAGTGCTCTTGCGATTCTCCGGAAGGAGGGGGCTGCTCCCGCCCCTTCGGCCCCTCAGAGCTGTGGTACATTCATAACAGGAAGTAGAACTGTGATGCGTTCAGGCAGTGCTCGGGCTAGCCCTCTTCGGCCTATTGAGGTAGTCACATTCTCGTTCCACCAGGTGAAGCTGACTCAAGGGGTGAGTCGTGCTGCTGCATTGTACAGTCAGAGTGCAATGTGTTCAAGGTGGTTTCGCAGACAGACATGTAGTCACTGTTGGAGATGGAGTTGCTCTTTGGTAGAACCAACCAGGGTAGTCTTACACAGTGAATGGTAGGGCACTGAGGAGCTGGTTGAACAAAGGCATCTGTGAAAATAGGTTCATAATTCATTGAAAGTGGTGTCACATGTAGATTGGGTTGTAAAGAGAGCTTTTGGCACATTGGCCTTCATAAATCAAAATATTGAGTACAAGAGATGGGATATTACATTGAAGTTGTATAAGACATTGCTGAGGCCTAATTTGGAGTATCATGTGCAGTTTTGATCACCCACTTACAGGAAAGATGCAAATAAGGTTGATAGATTACAGAGGAAATTCACAAGGATGTTGCAGAATATTGAGGACCTGAGTTATAAGGAAAGAATAGGTTAGGAGTTTATCCCTTAGAATGTGGAAGATTGAGGAGATTTGATAGAGGCATACAAACTTATGAGGGAGAAAGACAGGGGAAATGCAATCAGGCTTTTTCCACTGACGCTGGTTGAGAATACAACCAGCGGTCATGAGTTAGGTGTGAAAGATGTTATGACATGCAGCCAACCACATCACCTTTCGGCTTTCAATGCTCCAACTCTCTAGGATATGGATAACTGGTGCAACATCTTTAAAGATTCAGGCCGCTCCTGTAATTGGCCGCCATGTTTTGGCACCATGCAGGCCTGGGCTGCCGTGCATTGGGAATGAAGATTGGAGGTTTTCTTGGATTTAGAGGAATTCATAGACGCCATGAGGAAGGTATTCCATCACCACACCAGAGCCAGCCAAGCCTCGGGCTGTCTGATGAATATTTGACAGGGTGGATAGTCAGCCGCCTACTACGCTGACGAATTTCGGACCTTGGCCCAAGTCAGTGGCTGGAACCGGAGGCCTTGGCCACTATACTGCCACAAACTCTGAGATGAACTGAAGGATGCCTCATCTTGGGAAAGCCAGAAGAGGTCAGAGGTTCTGATCGACCAATCTATTCATCTCAATAATTGTCTGGCAAAGTGAAAGTGGGACTACTTCAGAATGTTGAAGAGGGCTAGTCCGAGCCCAGCCCCAATGCATTGCAGGTCCTGTCATCGACCTTGGACCTTGACTAGTTCAAGATCTAGTCGAGCCCGTTCAGGTCGGCCGCACTGCACTCTCCACTGATGAGAGGTCTCAGCGTTGGAGACGAGGTTGCTGCATTTACTAAGGGGAAGCAGATAATCTGTGAGCTGAATATCCAAAGCTGCAGCTGACAGGAGAACTGTTAAGATTGTCTGATGTCAGGAAGACTGTGAAGGTAGCTACGACTCCCAATCCCACACATCTTGGTATCACATCGATGATGAAGAACTCCAGGGGTAAGAACCAACAAGAGGTGAATGCTTTTTTGGACTCTGGGGCAGCAGATAACTTCTTGGACTTGGGGACCGCCATTCAGAATATATGTTGCAGGACTTGAGCCAACCTCAGCCCACAACTGTCCTGGACAGCTGTCTGTATGATTCCAGATAGATCCAGCAGCAGACATTGGTCTTGTAGATGAGGATAGAGAATATTAGTTTCCATATAATTGAGTCTCCTCACATACCCCTGATCCTTGGGCACCCATGGCTGTCCCAGCATAACCCTTCCATGGACTGGAAGGAAAGGAGGATCATTGCATGGTCGAGTTGCTGCAAAAGAGTATGTTTTCGGCTTAGCATTCTGACACTCAGACTCCCCCAAGACCAGCGAACAATAAGGGGGCAGACTTCTGTTCAGGGTAAACTGGAGCTTTCCAGAGACTCAGTCCCACCTTCAACCGCTGACAAGCTGGCACCAGCCAGAAGGCCCATGTGAGTCCCAACCCTGTCCAGCTAGGGGTGCACTGGAACTAGAGAGAGAGGGTCTTTAATCTGGGAGCAAGGAGGTGCCCAAGCAGTCTGGAACTCTAGCAGCTAAGCCAAAGCCTCCAGTCGCCAGGTCCCATCTAAGGGGAAAGCTCTAAAACATAGACCTTTGGAACCTCATTCCAGGAGTATAAGGAACATTTGCTGCCGATATCTGAGGATACAAATGAGGATTTGGACTCTGAGTTGGCCTCTGTTTCCACTAAGGCCTCTTGTAAACCTATGGAGGAGACTCTGGGATCTGCAGAATCACCCCTGCTACCTTAGGAGCCTCCGAAGTCATCATTGGAGAAAGGTTTGAGAGTAATTGCGGCACTCAACTGGGAGAAATCCCTACAGTCCTCAAGGATTTGGAAGAGGTCTTCAGCAAGGGAAATGTCTTGACACCCACCCATCGACCCTATGAATGTGCTGTAGATCTGTGCTCTCAGGCCCAGAGAGAAGCACGATGGAGGAGTATATAAAAGCAGCTCTTGCCCTGGGATATATTTGGCTCTCCACCTCACCAGCAGGTGCTGGCTTCTTCTTCGTACAGGACACAGGCAAGAGTCTGTGGCCATGCACTGGAGTACTGAATCACATAACGGTCAAGATTCATTAACCTTTTCCACTCATGAACACGGCCCTCAAGATTGTCCAAGCGGCAAGAGTATTCACAAAGCGAGGTTTGTGGAGTGCATACAATCTGGTTCGCATAAAGAGGGTGATGAGTGGACGTCAGCATTCAATACACTGAGAGGGAACTATGAGAACCTGGTCATGCTCTTTGACCTTACGAATGTATCAGCAGTTTTCCAGGCCTTTATAAACATCCTGCTCCAGGAAACACAAAACAGGAAACGACAGGCCTCTGAGTCTGAAATCAATGCTGAGTAAATTACTGGAGGGGATACTGATGGACAAGAGTCAGGTTATGATTTGACACAGACAGCATGGCATTGCTCGTTGAGGAGATAATCAAGAGATTCAATGACAATAGAACAGGCAAGGCCTTTAACAAGGTCCCAAGTGGCATGCTCATGTGGAATATTAGATCACATGGGAGCCTTATGGAGATTGGATTGGATTCATAATTGGCTCAGGTTTCGAAAACAGGAGGTGACGGTCAAGGCTTGTTTCTCAGATTTGAGCCTTTGTCTGGTGGTGTTCCTCAGGGGTTGGTAATACAGATAAACAATTTGGATGTCAATGTCCAAGGCATGGTTAGAACGTTTGTGCATGATACGAAGATGTGTGGTATTGTAGAAGGTGGAGAAGAAAATGAAAAGTTTCAGGGAGATTTTAATCAGATGCGTATGTGAGCTGAGGATTGGCAAATGGCTTTCAACCCAGGGAACTGTGAGGTATGGCATTGCAGGAAATCAAACCAGGGGATGGTACAACCCTGGGGAGTGTTGTGGAACTGAAGGAACTAGGAATCCTAGTGATTCACTGGTTCACTGAAACCAGTGTCACAGAAAGAGGGGGTGGTGAAGAAAGAGTTTGGCAGACTGGCCTTCATTAGTCAGTGTAATGAGTACAGGAGTTGGGAAGTTATATCGCTGATCTACAGACATCAGTGAGGCCACATTTGGAGTAGTATGTCCAGTTTTGGTCATGAAGCCTGCAGGGCTGAAGCTTGGAGCATCTGGAGCAGGCCTCGGATTCAGTCCAGCGAAGAGCAGACTAAACATCGCGAAGCCGTGAGCAGAACGGGCCCAACTCTGGCTTCTGGTCCCAACACTCTGCCTTTTCAACCTATCTGGCCTGGTGGTTAAATTGTTTAAGTATCAGGTTGTTCCTTGCTCTAAGACCAGGACCTATTGCATTGATATGCTCTGGGGCTGGACCCTGCTCGAGCTTTTGGCCCATACCTGAGCTTTTCAAATCAGCCTAGTGCTTAGATTGATCAAACCTTCTTCTTGGTTCAGATGGACAGGACTTGAATCTACTTATCCTCTGATCCAAATTTGTGTCACTCGGCTTGCCTCAAAAATGCTTGAATCTCGCCCTCAACCTGACCTTGCCTTGAAAGTGCCTCGACCTCACCCTTTGACTCAAACATGTCTCGTTCTTGCATTGACTTCACCATGTACCCACATGCTTCGTCCCTCCAATCCCCCTAGCTTTTACTCACCTCTTTGTGGTTTGCAGTGATCATTATTACCAAAAAAAAAAATGGCAAACAATGGTACATTTATGAGGCACTGAGGATCAAATGCTGAAAGTAAGTAATTTTTTTTTATTTTTTATTACATTTCATATACACAAATACAGAATTCATAATGTACTTTGGAAGGAAAAACCAAGGTAGAACATACAAGTTTAATGGAAGGGCACTGAGGAGTGCAGTAGAACAGAGGGATCTGGGAGTACAGATACAAAATTCCCTAAAAGTAGCATCACAGCTAGATAGGGTAGTAAAGAGAGCTTTTGTTACATTGGCCTTTCTAAATCAAAGTATTGAGTATAAGAGTTGGAATGTTATGGTGAGGTTGTGTAAGACATTGGTGAGGCCGGTTGGAGTATTGTGTGCAGTTTTGGTCACCAAATTACAGGAAGGATATTAATAAGGTTGAAAGAGTGCAGAAAAGGTTTACAAGGATGTTGCTGGGACTTGAGAAACTGAGTTACAAAGAAAGGTTGAATAGGTTAGGACATTATTCCCTGGAGTGTAGAAAAATGAGGGAAGATTTGATAGAAGTATATAAAATTATGATGGGTATAGATAGAGTGAATGCAAGCAGGCTTTTTCCGCTGAGGGTAGGGGAGAAAAAAACCAGAAGGCATAGGTTAAGGGTGAAGGGGGAAAAGTTTAAAGGGAACATTAGGGGGGGCTTCTTCACACAGAGAGTAGTGGGAGTGTGGAATGAGCTTCCAGATGAAATGGTAAATGTGGGCTCACTTTTAACATTTAAGAAAAATTTGGACAGGTACATGGATGAGAGGTGTATGGAGGGATGTGGTCTATGTGCAGGTCAGTGGGACTAGGCAGAAAAATGGTTCGGCATAGCCAATAAGGGCCAAAAGGCCTGTTTCTGTGCTGTAAAAAAATCAAGAAAAAAAATAGTACTTTACCATATGATGTTTTAAAATAATAGCCCAGATCTATATTTTAATAACAATAACAATTCAAAGATTTTTAAAATAGTTCAGAAAGGGTCCATATAGCGTTTGAAAATCTTGGTTAGAATCAGAAATCGAACAACGAATCTTCTCTAAATTTAAACATGACATAACATTGCATAAACATTGAGCATGTGTGTGTGTGGGGGGGGAACCTCCTTCCATTTAAACAAGATTGCCCTCCTAGCCGTGAGAGAAATAAAAGCCAGTACAGGCAAATGAAAAGGCTCTAAAATTATAGTTCTTTCCTCAACAATACCAAAGAATACAAAGAAGATCCAAGATGGCGGTGTGACGCAGCTTGCAGTGGCCACTCTGGAGCTGATTATCTGTTATTTGTGAAGTGGGGTGCTGTGTGCGATCATAATCGGTTGAAAACGGATGTGGGAGCATGGGGAACATCTGGAAATCTCCAGAAAGACCTTCTTCGTTGCTGCTGCTGCTGTGAGGTCCGGGTCTCTGCTGGGAAGAATAGGCCCCAGTCCTCGGGTTCACGTTGCCGATGGCCGTTGGCAGGGGCGTCTTAACACGCTCAGCAAAGCTGTACCGGGGGGTTGGTTGGAGGTTTGATGGACTCGGAATCCACTGCGGTCAGGTCGCTTTCATTGTGTGCTGTGAATGTGAGGCTGGGTCGGACGGCACCATGGAAGCCCATAGCAGGGGTATTCCCTTCTGCCGCCGGCGTGAGATGACGAGTTAATCACGACCCTGAGGACTTGTGGAAACTGTGGTGGTTGCTTTCGAACTTATAGTCTTTTAACATCTTTGGACTATTTTTACTGTGCCCATGGTCTGTTTTTTTTTATCAATTATGCTATTGTTTGCACTGATGTAACTATGTGATTTTGTGCAGGTCTTGTAGCTTTAGTTTTTGGTCTTGTTTTGTCTGGTAGGTTTGGAGCTCCTTTCTGGAAAACGTGCTAAGATGGTAGCACAATATTAATATGCAGCAGCCTCTCTGGACTCTGGTTTAGGGATTGCCAAATGTTATGTGGATTTTCTGGTGTAGTCTGTTTTGTCATATGCTTTTGTGGTATCATTCTGGAGGAACTTTGTCTCATTTTTTAACTGCATTGCATCTGTGGTTTCTGAATGACAATAAACTGAATCTGAATCTGGATAAGGCTGTCAAAGGACTGGGCTTAAAACTAACTTTAAAAAGTACAGAAACAGTTTGGAATACATCTTCCCAATATTTTTCAAGGCTCAAACATGACCAAAACCTATGAATTAATGAAGCCTCTCCATTATTATATGTCACAATAAGTAGATAGATCTGAAAAAAAATGAGAGAGCTTGTCTTTAGACATATGAGCCTATGTACCACTTTAAGTTGTAGGAGGGAATGATGGGCACATGATGAAGAATTAACCATTTTGAAAATAGCCCTCCAGGTCTCATTAGATAATGAAGTCTGTAGATCCTTTTCCCAATCTTTATTAATTTTATCAAAAGGATCCATTCTCAATCCCAACAACAGACCATAAATATAAGATATTAAGCCATTATCAAAACGTTTCAAATTAAAAATTACATCTATTATGTTCTTACCTGGGCTGGTAGGAAATAGATGTAGTTTAGATCTTAAAAAATCTCTAATCTGTAGATATTGAAAAAAGTGGGTATTCGAAAGGTTATATTTCACTGAGAGCTGCTCAAAAGAAGAAAGATTTCCTTGAAGAAACGAATCCTGAAATCGTTTAATGCCTAATCTATCCCATTCTCTAAAAAGCAGGTCGGTCGTAAATGGTTTAAAAATAATTAGAAAAAATAGGACTAGAAAGGGAAAATCTCAATAAACCAAATGTTTTCTAAACTGTAACCCGATCCTCAAAGTGTGTTTAACCACCAAACTGTCAGTTAATTTATTTAAAGATAAAGGAAGAGAGGATCCAAGAAGAGAAGTAATAGAAAATTACGTAAGAGTTGGCTTCCAAAAAGAACCATATTGGACAATCCTCACAATTAATATAATATAACCAGAAAGTACAATTTCATATGTTAATTGCTAAGCAATATAACATAAAATTGGGTAGAGCGCAGCCTCCAATCTTTTTAAATTTTTGAAGGTGGGCTTTATTTAAATGGGGTTTTCCGTTCTTCCATATACAAGAAGAAAGAATTGAATCTAAAGAATCAAAAAAGACTTGGGAATAAAAGCAGGTACGACTTGAAATTAAGACTGTAATCCTTCAGTTGCTCTCCCTTGCTACCAAGTGCCCCTCCCCACAATGCCCCCTTTATCACCCACTTATAAACCTCCACTGCCCCCACTGGCACGATGTCACCCACTTCGGGAACCACTCTCCTTGACTGTTCAATTGGCTAAAAACACAACAAATCAACATAGGTCCATGTAAGGTCTATAGATATAAACTTCTATAGATATGTGGTGGTGTGTATTGACTGGCCACATCACAGCCTGGTATGGAAATAACAATACGCTTGAATGGGAAATCCTACACAAAGTAGTGGATATGACCCAATCCAACACAGCAAAAGCCCTCCCCACCACTGAGTACATCTAACACAGTGTTGTCGCAGGATAGCAGCATCCATCATCTGGGACCACAACCACCCAGAACATGCTCTCTTCTCACTGCTGCTGTCAGGAAGAAAGTACAGGAGAAAACATCAGGTTCTTGAACTAAAACGGATAACTTCACTTAGCTTCACTTGCCCAATCATTGAGATGGTCTCACAGCCTATTGGCTCACTATTAGTGATTCTTTATCTTATGTTGATAATTGTTTTAATATTTCTTTCTTTTTGTATTTGTAGTTTATTGTCTTTTGCAGACTTGTTGAATAGCAACTAAAAAGGTAATTAAGGAGGAAAAGATGGAATATGAAAATAAGCGAGCCAATAATATGAAAGAGGATACCAAAAGTTTCTTCAGATACAGTAAGTGTAAAAAAAAAAGGCGGAAAGGGGATATTAGACCAATGGAAAGTGATGCTGGAGAGGTAGTAATGGGGGCAAGGATATGGCAGATGAACTGAGTAAGTATTTTGTGTCAGTCTTCACTGTGGAAGCCACTAGTAATGCTGGAGACACGAGACTGTCAGGGTCAGAAGAGTGTGAAGTTGCCACTATTAGGGCGAAATTTCTTGGGAAACTGAAAGGTCCAAAGGTAGATAAGTCACCTGGATGGTGTACACCCTAGGGTTCTGAAAGAGGTGACTGAAGAGATTGTGGAAGCATTAGTAATGATCCTTCAAGAATCAATTAAGTCTGGAATGGTTCTGGAAAGCTGAAAATTGCAAATGTCACTCCACTCTTCAAGAAGGGAGAGAGGCAGAAGAGAGGAGATTATAGGCTAGTTAGTCTTCCCAACCTCAGTGGTTGGGAAGATTTCGGAGTCGATTGTTAAGGATGTGTTTTCGGGGTACTTGAAGGCTCATGATAAAATAGGCTGTAGTTCGCAAAGGAAGATCTTGCCCGACAAATGTTTTGGAACTCTTTGAGGAAATAACAAGCAGGATAGACAAAAGAGAATCGATGGATGTTGTGTACTTTGATTGTCAGACCTTTAACAAGGTGCCACAGAGGGAGCTTAGAAGTTAAGATCCCATAGTATCGTAGAAAATATTCTAGCATAGATGAAACAGTAGTTGATTGGCAGGAGGAAACGAGTGGGAATAAAGTGATCCTTTTGTGGTTGGCTGCTGGTGACAAGTGCTGTTCCACAGGGGTCTGTGTTGAGACTGATTCTCTTTACGTTATACGTCAATGTTTTGGATGATGAAACTGACGGTTTTGTGGCAAATTTGTGTGTGATATGAAGATAGGTGGAGTGGCAAATAGTTGAAGTAGAGGAAACTTATTGTCATGCACTTTGTAATAAAAAATTAAAAGGGAAAGCAATTTTCTAAATGCAGTGAAAATACAAAAATATGAGCCTTAAAAGGACTTGGGAGTACTTGTGCAGAATTCCCCAAAGGTTAATTTTCAGGTTGAGTCAGTGGTGTGGAAGGCAAATGCAATGTTAGCATTCATTTCAAGATGACAAGAATATGAAAGCAAAGATGTAATGTTGAGACTTTATAAAGCACTGGTGAGGCCTCACTTGGAGTACTGTTTACAGATTGGGCCCCCTAGAAAGGATGTGCTGAAACTGAAGAGTGGTCAAAGGAGGTTCAAGAAAATGATTCCAGGATTAAACAGATGGTCATATGACGATTGTTTGACGGCTTTGGGCCTGTATTCACTGGAATTTAGAATAATGAGGGGTGACCTCATTGAAATCATTCGAATGGTGAAAGGCCTTTATAGAGTGGATGTGGAAAGGATATTTGCTATGGTGAGACACAACCTCAAAATAGAGGTGTATCACTTTAGAATTGAGGCAAGGAGGAATTTCTTTAGCCAGAGTGGTTAATCTGTGAATTTGTTACCACAGGCAGCCATGGAGGCCAAGTCTTTATATATACTTAAGGCAAAGTTTGATAGATTCTTGATTGGTCACGGCAGGAAGAGATACAGGGGAAAGCAGAAGATTGGGACTGAGAGAAAAAATGGATAAGCCCTGATGAAACAGCAGAGAGCACTCGATGGGCCAACTGGCCTAATTCTGCAGCTATATCTTATGGTCTTATAATATTAACTCATCAATGTCAAATTCAACCTTCACCACCCACTGTGTGCTCTCTGTAAAGTCCTTCAGTGCGTCAGTCAGTATTGTGTAGGTCATGAGAAATGATGATCCTGCTCCAAAATGGAACCAATGATGGGGATGAAGTCAAATCAAGTTCTACAGCTGAAAGATCAATAATTGCAGCACCCATCCTAACCTTGTAATTATATCTTCCCCAGCAGGGGAAGAAAATGAATTCATGAAATGCTTTTCCATTGCCCTTTTTATGACTTCACAATCAGACTTTTACAGATATTGAAGGGAAGACACAGTCACTAGTTTGTACACAGCAATATTGCATACACTGTGACCTTATAATGTCCACACAGTCTGACACTGGGCTGTTGATTGACGGGTGAGCATCATTCAACGCTTGGAGATAACTTCTCGGCTCCTCTTCGAATTAGGATCACATGTCATCTAAGTCCATCTGTTTCATGTCTTTAACAAAGTCGCACTCCCTCTGTCAGGCACAAGTGTTCCTCAGAAATGGATAAGCAATATTTCAGAAAGGAAAGCATCAAAGAGGGAGTTATCATGTAGAGTTACAGCAGGGTCCAGCAACAGGCCTCTTAAATATTTTAACCACAGCATAGAAAAACAGAGGGCTATAGGTAAGCACATAACCATTACAGCACAGAAACAGGCCATCTCCGCCCTTCTAGTCCGTACTGAACACTTACTCTCACCTAGTCCTACCTACCTGCATTCAGCCCATAACCCTCCATTCCTTTCCTGTCCATATATCTATCCAATTTTTTTTAAATGACAAAATTGAGCCTGCCTCTACTACTTCTACTGGAAGCTCATTCCACACAGCTACCACTCTCTGAGTAAAGAAGTTCCCCCTCGTGTTACCCCTAAACTTTTGCCCCTCAACTCTCAACTCATGTCCTCCTATTTGAATCACCCCTACTCTCAATGGAAAAAGCCAATCCATGTCAACTCTATCTATCCCCCTCAATTTTAAATACCTCTATCAAGACCCCCCTTAACTTTCTACACTCCAAAGAATAAAGCCCTAACTTATTCAACCTTTCTCAGTAACTTAGGTGTTGAAACCCAGGCAACATTCTAGTAAATCTCCTCTGTACTCTCTCTATTTTGTTGACATCTTTCCTATAATCCAGTGACCAGAACTGTACACAATACTGCATATTTGGCCTCACCAATGTCTTGTACAATTTTAGCATTACATCCCAACTCCAATACTCAATGCTCTGATTTATAAAGGCCAGCATACCAAAAGCTTTCTTCACCACCCTATCCACATGAGATTCCACCTTCAGGGAACTATGCACCATTATTCCTAGATCACTCTGTTCTACTGCATTCCTCAATGCCCTACCATTTACCATGTATGTCCTATTTTGATTAGTCCTACCAAAATGTAGCACCTCACACTTACCAGCATTAAACTCCATCTTCCATCTTTCAGCTTAGTCTTCTAACTGGCCTAAATCTCTCTGCAAACTTTGAAAACCTACTTCATTATCCACAATGCCACCTGTTTTAGCATTATCTGCATACTTACTGATTCAATTTACCACCCCGTCATCCAGATCATTAATGTAAATGACAAACAACATTGGACCCAGTACAGATCCCTGAAGCACACCGCTAGTCATGGGCCTCCAAACTGACAAAAAGTTATCCACCATTACTCTCTGGCATCACCCATCCAGCCACTGTTGAATCCATTTTACTACCTCATTATTAATACCTAACAATTGAAGCTTCCTATCTAAACTTCCATGTGGAACCTTGTCAAAGGCCTTACTGAAGTCCATATAGACAACATCCACTGCTTTACCCTCGTCAACTTTCCTAGTAACCTCTTCAAAAAATTCAATAAGATTTGTCAAACATGACCTTCCATGCATAAATCCATGTTGACTGTTCCTAACCAGACCCTGTCCATCCAGATAATTATATATACCATCTTTAAGAATGCTTTCCATTAATTTACCCACCACTGACGTCAAACTTACAAGCTGTTAATTGCTAAGTTTACTCTTAGAACAATGGAACCACATGAGCAATACGCTAATCCTCTGGCACTATCCCCGTCTCTATTGACAGTTGAAATATTTCTGTCAGAACCTCTGCTATTTCTACACTAACCCTAGGTAAATTCTAAGGAAAGTACATGTTCAGCACAGCTTTGTGGGCCGAAGTGCCTGCATTGCGCCGTTGGCTTTCTATGTTACTATAACATTAGCTCACTGTGTTGATGTTGGTGCTGACCAGTTAATCAATGCCATATGCAACCTTCACCACCCTCTCTGCACTCTCTGTAAGGTCCTTCAGTGCATCGGTCAGTATTGTGTAGGTCATGACAAATGATGATCCTGCTCCAAAAATGGAACCAATGACAGGGATAAAGTCAAGACCAAATTCCAAAGCTGAAACGGCAACAACTGTAGCACCCCACCCTAACCTTACAATTATATTTTTATCTATTTTTCCCAGAAGGGATGGATTAATTACGGCCTTAAGCTCTTCCACAGGTTTATTTGTGGTGTTGGCCAGTCTTTGAAGAGAAGCTTCATCCAGACACAGACATTTACGGAAATTGATTATTCCCGTTATCAATATGCTGATATCACAAGCAAAAGAGACACCAGGAATGGGGATTGCTCCCACTGCTCCCGAAAGTGTTGCCAACATCCAGACACGTTCCCGCAGCATCTTGCTTTTCTGCCGAACAATCTCCACATTTCGGTTTGGATAGGCCAGAACAAAGGTACTTTTCATTACAAATGGCAGATCATCTTCAAGTGCCTTACTTAACTGATTGAAATCATATTGATCCTGCTCAAAACTGGATATCAGGAACACAGTCGGATTTAGAATCCCCGCTTCTTTCAACCTTCTAATGCAGTCACTCCGAATAGTCTCCAGCACTTTTTCCTCATTAATTTTCTTCCTTTCCATTCTCATTGAATAAAAATCTTGATCAATCTTAGAGCGGACAAAATAGAAATTTTTCCCAAGCCGTTTAATCTCTTTTGCAAGTTTTGCGTCATTTTCTTTGAAACGGCCAGCTGATATAATGATGAAGAAATCATATCTTTCAAATTTCATTTCCCAGACATATCTACTTGCTGGAACTTGTATAGACCCGATTCCTGGCAGGTCCCAGTAGCAGACGTTGGGCAGGTTGGGATGTCGGTATCCAGTCGGCTCTTTTGTAGTTTCCCTGATCCAACCTATAGCAGCTCCCTCATCGGTGTCCCGAATTCCTCTCATGGCATTGATGAAGGTGGATTTTCCTGTACCTGTTTCTCCTGTCACTGCAATGTTAAGCTCTGTCTTGTCCAGTTCTGATACCTTCTGCTCTATCAGAGATGTAACTTTATTCACCCCACCTGTTTCAAAGTCTGACTTCAGTTTGTTGAGCTCGTCCTTTGTGAAGAATGTGGCATTCTCAGCCTCAGCCACCTGTTGACTGAAAGGAAACATGTTCCATTAGAATTTCTAATAATAAAACTTCCATTTCTATAGATCCACATTCTTTTCTCAGCCATCTCATTTGAGACAACTTACAGTGACCCAAAAATCAGCAGGTCTTTGAGATGTGGGTGGTAACTGCCACATACAGGGAAACCTACAGGACAAAGAATGCTAGCAAATTTCAGGTGGATAACACCATAGGTCAGGTTGCAACCTGTCTCTCTAGAACTATGAGTATTGGAAATCTATCCAGACAACCTCACGATATCAATGCAGAAGTCCTTACATGAGAGCTGCCAGTTCAACCAATATCAACTCCATCATAAATGTTCTCCCTTTCTCTACAAGGTCATATGACATAGGTTTGCTAATATACAAGATACAATTTATTTCATCATGAAAAATAAACAATTCATGTCTGCTGTAACAAAGTGACCCGGGGGTGGGGGGATGGTGGTGCAGTGGCACTGTACTTGAAGTGGTGCAGCGGACTGATACCACCAGTGACCTGGCTTCACTCCTGGTCTCTGGTGCTGTCTGTGTGGAGTCTGCATGCTCTCCTGTGACCGAGTCAGTTTCCCATGGGTGATCCTGCCACACTGTATTAGTTGTTAGGTTAATGTGCCCCTGTAAACTGCTTGTCCTGCAGGTGGGGGTGGGAAACTTGGAAAGTTGATGTGTATGTGAGAGAGGATTTGTTAGGTGGAAATAAGCAGGTGCATGGGAAAGGTGGGAATGCTCAGTGGGGGGGTGGAGGGTGGCAACAGAGATGAGTCTGGGTATCATAAGGAAAAATAAAAAAGTTCAAGTGATTTGAAAAGATGAAAAATCTGTAAAACATTAATGTTTGGGATAAACAAAGACTAGTAACATGTTTGTAACAAATGTCCCAGGCTGTGACCATCTCCAAACAAGGAGAGTCTAGCCACCTACTCTTTTTTTTATATATAATGTTTTTTAACATTTATTTAAAGGAAAACGTCCACGAAAACCACCTCCAATACAAAATCAAATTAAATATTGAGCAGGAAAAGAAAGAATACTATAAAGGCAAATTAAACATACACAGCAGAGGTACACCGCACCAAAAAACCTCAGTCCTCACCCCGTAAGAGAGTCCAATACAGGGCCCCATATCCTTTCAAAGATGTCGCCTCTGTCCTCATTACATTGTCTCAATCTCTTCAAATGTAAAGTATTTGCCAGTTCCCTCAGCCACAGATCATACGTAGGCACAGAGCCCATTTTCCACATTTGCAGGATTAACTTCTTAGCAATCACCATTCCAAACAATACAGCCTTTTTTTCATACATATTGGCTGAAGATAGGGAGCTTGTTGCTCTGAGGATGGCTATGAGTGGGTCTGGTTTCCACTGCTTCCCAAAGGCCTCAGAGAAACAGTGAAAATACAACATGACCAGAATGAATGTGACAAGTTACTGTTCACAGATTTACATCCATTACAAACTGGTGGAACATCAGGGTAGAAGCTATGCAAATTTTCTTTGGAATAATGGAGTCTATGTAGTGTTTTAAACTGTATAAGTCTATATCTGACGTTGACCGAACAATCATTTTTACTCTTTAAACACTCATCCCAGACCTCCTGTCAGTTCTATACCCAATTCATCCACCCATGCCTGTTTAAGACTTACAGTATTCACCTGAGCTCCATTATGTAAGATCTGTTAAAAATAGGATACCACACTACAAGTAACAGGATCAAATTGATTTATTGCCTCCAGGGACTCATGTTTGTCTAAAACCTCGAAGTTAGGTACAGTCGGCCCTCCTTATCTGCATGTTCCGCATACGCAAATTCAACCAACCGCGAATCTAGAAAACTCGGAAGTGCTCTTCCAGCACTTGTTGTTCGAGCATGTACAGACTATTTTTTCTTGTCATTATTCCGTAAACAATGCAGTATAACAACTATTTTACATAGTATTTACATTGTATTAGGTATTATAAGTAATCTAGAGATGATTCAAAGTATACGGGAGGATGGGCGTAGGTTACCGTGGATCGGGATCGAAAAAAAATCAGAAGTTCTCTTACTATGTAAGTCAGAACAGGTGCATCCGGTATTATTTAGCATCAGTTAGCTAAATGTTTGTCTTAGTATATAGTATATATTTTACCTTTCAATGCATATAAGATACTTAAGAACATGTTTCAGCACCGGGCTGGGGAAGTTCCCGAGTTCGATCCAGTGACAGACCACTTCCGAGCACGCTCTCCATCCGTGCCGGGTTGATGTGGAGGATCAAAAACCCAAAACCCAATAATTAAACCACTGCGTTGCTTGGTAATAATTGTAGCTTTCATCGGGGCAGGGCCGTTCTCACTTTATCCTTTAAAATTGTTCCGATCGTTGACTGACTGTAGCCTAACGCTTTTCCAATGACTGATGGCGTTTCACCTCTTTCCCATCGCTTTATTATTTCCACTTTATTTTCAATCGTGATTATTTTCGTGAACAGAAACACTGCGGATTCAGAGCTCAACCGCAGGGTACTAAGGCCCACTGCATTGAGACAGGTTGAATAAAGGACTTGAGCATCTGTGTTTTTTGGTATCCACAAGGGGTCCCGGAACCAATCCCTCACAGATAAGGAGGGCCGACTGTATATATTTCCTAACATAATCATGAATTTATAACTATCTAAAAAAAAACTAGATGCAGGAATATTGTAAACTGCTTGTAACTGCGCTAATTTGGCAAAGTTTCCATTAATATATAGGTCACCTATACTGCAGTTAGTTGCCTCTCTGTTTCCAGGAGGGAAAAACAGTATCAGTCAGGCCAGGCAACAAGGAATGATTGTCACAGATCGGAGTATCAATATAAGTTTTGGGGCATTAATGTGTTGTTGAATCTGCTTCCAAGTTCTTATAGTGCTGCCGACCACAAAGCTGTTACTGAAATGTGACTTATTAACTGCAGTGGGGCCATTAAGGAGAGCTGGTAAGCACTCGCTCAATGAGTAACCATGCTGGGCATGAGTCTCAGGTAGAGGGTGGGCCTTTTTTCCACCGTGCAAGAATGGATAGGTGGGCAACCCAGTAATACATTTTAATGTCCGGTGGAGCAAAACCACCTGCTTCCTTGGGCTTTGACAAGTGTTTTTTTAGTAATTCTAATGGCTTTATAATTCCAAATGAAGAGTCTAATAATTGAATCCATTTGCTTAAAATATGACAAAGGAATAAAATATGGAATTGACTGGAAAAGATGAAGAAATCGTGGCAGTAAAATCATCTTGATTGCATTAACCCTCTCCACCAAAGAAATTGGAAGGGTTTTCCAAAAGTCAATATTGTGTTTAACCTGCTCAACTTTGTTTCGCCAATTCACTTGCAAAAGGTCATCTGGGTTCTTTGTGATAGTCACACCAACAGGAAAAATTATCATGTTATTTTAAAGGGAATGGACTGTAAATACTCTGTATTAACCACTGCAGTGAGTGGCATTAGTCCACTCTTATCCCAATTAATAGAGAAACCTGAGAAACTGCCAGAATTATTAATTAGAGTCAGAGGGGCGGGTATTGCTGTTGTGGGCCGGAGATATATAAAAGGACACCATCAGCATATATTGAAAGGTGATGTTTATGTCCATGCATATCGATGTCTGATCCTAACAACTAATGATAACTGCAAACAAAAACGGAGAAAGGGAGCAGCCTTGACGAGTCCCACAATGAATTGCAAAAGGGGGAGAAATATTCTGATTAGTAATAGTTGAAGCAGATGGGTGTGAATAAATTATCTCATTCCATTTAATGAAGGATGGTCCAAATCCAAATTTCTTAAGTGCAAACATCATATATGTCCATTTCATAACCACTTACTCTTGACACCAATACCACAAAGACTTGTCACTGTGTGCCACATACACATCCCTACACTGTTTCTTCTTGGCTACTCTGACAGCAACTGATAACCTCAAGATCTCCACTAATAAAACAGGGCACTACTGATCAGGGACAATATCACAGCTGCTCTCAGAGGGAGTGGATAATGGGCAGCTTATCCACTGAGCCCATAAGGGTAAAACTCAAGGTGCAATTACTCTGATTGGATTATATTACACAGCATCCAGAAACAACCAAGACATCGAGGAACAAACGTGCGGGCAGATTGGGAAGATTGTCAAAAACAACAGGGTTGTTTCATTGCATTACTGCAACTTCACCAAAATAAACTTGGGCCTTCTTTGCGCAAGAGTTAGACAGGGCAGAATTGTTAGCTACATCAAAGACAGTTTCTGAAAACAACATGTGGATGGTCCAACTAGAACAGGATCCATACTAGACCTGGTATTGGGAAATATGACTGCTCAGCTGATTGACCTTTCAGTGGGGAGATATAAGAGGAAACTGATTACATTACCTTAAATTCTGATAGCTATGAACAAGTATAGATATTGCAGAGAAATATTAAATAGTTGTGGGGGGGGGGGAATTCTCAATGTTTTAAGCAGGAACTAAGTAGAGTTAATCAGGAACAGTTATGGCTGGGCAAATCTGATCTGTGTAGGGCATTTAATGGTCAACTTCACAGGGTATGGAATTGATATGATCCAATAAGATGGAAGGACCAGAGTGGCGAGTTAGGGGAGCATTAATTTTCTCAAAAGGGGAAAGCAGGCATATGTACCATTTAGGAAGGACATGGGTGGCAAGTTAGGGGAGCATTGGAAAGAGGTTATTAATTCAGTCATGAGGGGAAAGGAGGCATATGTACAGTTTAGGAAGTTAAAATAATTGAGCAGAGTCCTTGAGGGATGTAAGGAAGGCAGAGAAGAGCTCAAAAAGGGAATTAGGTAACCCAGGATGGGCAATGAAAAGTTCTTGCATGTTAGATTAAAGGGAATCCCAGGGCATTCTACACATACATCAAATGTAAAAGAATAACCAGGGATAGGGTAGGATCACTCAACAATAGAGGATTAAACATATGCTTGGAGGTGGAGGATGTGGAGAATTCCTAATGAGTACCAGACAAAATACTGGGCAAATTCAGCAGATCATGCAGCATCTGTGCCTGACCTACTGAGATCCTACAGGGTTCTGTGTATTGATCCAGCAATGAGAAAGTCATGGGGAACAGTGTGAACAGTGCGGGGCATGTTAATATGTTTTGAGATTAAGGAAAAGGTGATGTTGGATCTGTTGAAGAATGTAAAGGTGAAAGGGATGATGGTGGCAAGAGAGCTGGTTGAGGTGTTTAAAAGGTTAATTGATAAGCACGTGTAATTGGAGAGGTATGGACCATGTGCAGGCAGAGTAATTGGTTTAGTGAGGCATCGTTAGCTTAAATGGTGCAGCATAACATCTTGATCTGTAGGGCCTGTTCCCCGGTTGAGTCATTCTGTGCTCTGTGACAGGGGCTTTGCTGGAAGGGAACACCACCACCTACAGCTTCCCCTCCATCATACACTGATATCATTGCTCCACACGGTCACTGGGTCCACACTCAGGAATTCCAGATCCAACCCCACAATGGGATCAGATTTATCAGGATGGCAGCTGATCAACAAAGCAGATCCCATGCACCAATGAGAATGCTGAGCACTCAGTGTGCAGTGCACTGGCAGGAGTTGCTGAGGTGGGGTTCATTGTAGAGACACACATTGTGGCATGTTCTGACCTACCTGGAGCTTGCTCCTCCCATTTCTGACGACTGTTTCTCACGGTGTGGCCTGTGTGACAATCCAGTAACCCCAGCACCAAACAGGAAGAGTATTTTGGGCCTTGGGTCTCGTCTTTTGTCCTCGTGTAGGTTATCTCCTTGAAGGAAGTAAAAAGAGTGACTGATGGATCTATCAAGATTATTTAAGGATGCTCAGCAAATCACCTTTAATCAAAGTAAGACCAGACTGTCCCAGGAACTGACTTCGATACCCTTGGGTTACCTGTTCACAAAGGAAGGTGTCACTTGTACTGTTATTGGGAAAGAATGCTGCACCTACCTTAGAGATACACTTGGAGGTGGAGGATGCAGGGAAGTTGTAAGTGAGTACGAGACAAAATGCTGGGGGAACTCAGCAGATCATACAACATCTCTGCCTGACCTACTGAGTTCCGACAGGATCTTATATATTGATCCTGATCTCCTGCATCTACAGTCTCTCTTGTGTCTCGTAAATGAGTATTTAGTGTAAGTACCCAAAAAGGGGAAAGTCATGGAGAACAGTACGGGGTATGTTAAAATGCTGGGACATTTTCAGATAAAGAAAAAGGTAATTGATCTTGATCTCCAACACCTACAGAAAAAGGTGATACTGGATCTCTCAAAGAATGTTAAAGTGAAAAGGGGTGGTGGTTGCAATAGATATGATTGACATATTCTTTGACAAGCACATGTAATTGCAGAAACTCGAGAGATATGGATCAGGCAGAGTAATTTGTTAAACGACACATCATTTGCTTAAATGGTGTAACATACCATGATGAGCTGAGGGGCCTGTTCCCATGTTGAGACGTTCTGTGTTCTGTGACAAGGGCTTTGATGGAAGGGAACACCACCACCTACAGCTTCCCCTCCATCATACACTGATATCATTGCTCCACACGGTCACTGGGTCCACACTCAGGAATTCCAGATCCAACCCCACAATGGGATCAGATTTATCAGGATGGCAGCTGATCAACAAAGCAGATCCCACGCACCAATGAGAATGCTGAGCACTCAGTGTGCAGTGCACTGGCAGGAGTTGCTGAGGCGGGGTTCATTGTAGAGACACACGGTGTGGCATGTTCTGACCTACCTACAGCTTGCTCCTTCCATTCTTCATCACTGTTTCTCACGGTGTGGCCTGTGTGACAATCCAGTAACCCCAGCACCAAACAGGAAGAGAGGTTGGGGGCTCGGGTCTCCTCTTTGTCTTCGTACAGGTTATCTCCTTGAAGGAAGTAAAAAGAGCGACTGATGGTTCTTTGCCTATCAAGATTATTTAATGATGCTCAGCAAATCACCTTTAATCACTGGAGAACAATGCAAGCAACCAGTATATAGAACAGTACGGCGTAGAAACAGGGTCCTTGGCTCATATTGTTCCTGCTGACCATGATGACAAAATAAACTCATTCTATCTACTGGAACAAGATACATCCTCTGCATTCCCTGCATGTTCACGTGACTGTCTAAATGTCTCCTAAATGTTACTGTTGTGTCTGCTTCCACCACCATCTGAGGCAGAAAGCTCCAGGCACTTCCAGTCTCTGAGTAAAAACACTACCTTTAAACATGCCCTCTCACCTCATCTATACCTTCTAGTGTCAGATATTTCTGGGAAAATAACTCCTTCCATGCCTCTCATAATTTTATATACTTCCAATACGTTTCCCACATCCGTCCAACCCCCACCATTACCCCAGCCTTCAAGAGAAAATGAACAATCTTGGTCTGTCCAAACTTTCCTCACAGCACATGGCCTCTAATCTAGGTAATATCCTGGTAAACCTCTACTCGACCTTCTCCATATCCTTCTGTTAATAGGGCAACCAAACATGAATGGAATCCTCCAGATGCAGCCTAACCAAAGCTGCATCATTAAAAAGCTGGAACTAATCCACTTTGAATAGATGGTGTTTTCTACTCAAACTCCAAGATTCACAGGAACGTGGTTTATCTGTGGGGTGAAGACATTGCAACTACAATCAAATCAGGGCAACCTGCAGATAATGAACACTGAGCTGAACCGTACTGAAATATACTTCTTCATTTTCTGTTTTTAATATTCTGTGCCTTTGTTCTTTTTTCTGTTGTTATTTGCATGATTTGTTTTTGAAAATGGAATGGGAGGGAGTTCCAAATCTGATGATTTTGGTTTGAGTGGGTTGGTTTCATAGTTCCACTTTGTTCTGTGACTGTATGTGGGGAAGACAAATGTCAGGGTTGTATAATATATGCATACTGTGGGTTGTATCAGGTGTCCAGGGAGGGGTAGTACCTCTGGTGGTGGCCTTCGCGTGCTCCACCAAGGGCAGCTCATCCACCATTCGTCCCCACCTGCCACCCAGCTCTCACCTGTGTCTCCAAGTAACTGTTTGCATGCAACAATTGTCACACCCCAGTACACCGCTTTGACAGGCAGATTAAACCAGGTGAGGGTAGTTGGGAACCTCCAACCCCAGTGAGATAGAAATATGCTTACCCCAGCACGTGAAGCTAGATCCAGCAGTCTGGGTGGATGAGATAACTACAAGATCCAACAGTGAAGAAGGCGGTGCTGCAACACATTTTGGAAAGTGTGGGGCATGACAAGGCACAGAAGGAGTCATGGCTATCCACTGCAGCTGAGTAAGTCTCCAGACATGACAATTTTTCGACCAAGATTTTTGATGCCAAAAGAGTGGAACTGCCCCAGTGGAATGGATTTTTCACTACAAAACTCTCCCCATACAGGTTTTACGTCATCATTGGAACAACAGAGAACCAACTCGTTGATAATAAGTGCACTTTGAACTTTGAGAATACAGTGGGATTAAAATATAAACATATTCTCATGACCAAGAGATTCCAAACTCACCATACGAGGGATGATGCTCTCCTGATCTTCCTCAGCCTCCCTGATTTGGAAATCTCCCTCTGATTGTGAAGTTATTTCTCACACTCTATTATTTCACACTGGGAAGAGAAAGAAATAAGGCTGATGAAACTGACATCTGCTGTGGGAAATGTGGACATGTCAGAGTGGGACTGAGAATTTGGACACCATGTAGTGATGACCAGAGCATTTACTCAAATGTGACAATAATAAACAGGGATTCTGTAATTGGATGAGGAATGAAGGGGCATGAACTGATGAATCAGAATAAAATGAGTTTGGGCCACATCACAGCAGCAGGGGGATATAACTTAATGGATTGAAGTATGGTGAAAACAGCCATCTTGCATAATAGTCATGATTCAATCTCCAGATTACCATCAACACTGAGCTTGTTCACCCTTTGCCCTTCAATGAAACATGTGGTGATTGAAAGTCTTTGGATGTCAGGAATTATCCAATGCTTTTCACCTGCTCTTTTAGCCAAAGAACTAATAAGTTCATAGAATCACTGGTACACACCAAGAGGAGAGTTCACAATGTCAATGACACTGTGTGACAAGATTGATGTTTGGGCCTTCCCTAGATGGTGATAGTCATTCCCTGCCATCTCAGTTGTACTGATATTACTGGACACCTTTTTCCTTTGATTAAACATTGCTTTGGCCCTGTTGCAGGCACCTGGTGACAGCAATGTTTGCTGAGAAGTTTTGAAACTAAATGAATAGTGTATATTCATCAGTAAATATCTCACTTCAGACTTCAGGGCAGAAGGAAGTAATTGAAAATGGTTTGGCGAAGACACTACCCTGAGCAATTTCCAAAGTGATATTCGGGGCTGACCTCCAACAACCACACCAATCTTCTCTGTGATATTTTCTCCTTGATGCCACACTCTATCAAATGCTGCCTTTACATTTCCAATCAGCTGCATCCCAGTGAGTCAATTGAAGTTTGCCTGAATGATTCAGGTCCAAAGACAAGGACAAAGATGATTTCCAGAGCCATTGTGAGAATGACTGCCCTCGACACCAATGCGGAATTTGACCGATGGTCCAGGTAATCTGCTGTTAATGGGGATGATGATTTGAATCAAACCTTAGAAAACAGAATCTGCTATTGATTGTTGCAGGATTATCACATCAACCCCAGAACAGGAATCCTTCAGAACAGTGTCCTGGGCACAAATATCAATGAACATTCCTCCATTTATCAAAAGTACAGATATTTGCTGCTAATTGCACAACATTCAGATCAATTCACTGTCCCTCAGATAATAAAACAAGTTGGCAGGTACTGTATCTGTGACGAGAAGGCGAGGTGAAGATGATAAGGACCCACGTGCTGGAATATCCGAGGCTAGAATTGAGACACAATTTTGAGACTGAGACAAGAACAGGGTTACAGAGTCGATGCTAAGTGAGAGCCTGCTGCAACTAGATGAGAATACAAACATCAACAGAAAGAACCAAAGTTGACCTGATGACTAAGCCCTGAACCTGAGTTCAGGTGCTCTTTAAATATCCAAATCTTGGCTCCAATACATGGCCACCAAATTGTGTAGCAGGCCAGAATCTTTAAGGGGACCATCCCACATCCATAGTCCAGAGAATCGGAGTGTCTAAACCTCAGAGCAGGCAGGGTTGGTAACAGTTCCCGAGGGCATTTAGGGAATACTGTGGATTCTAGTTAATTGGGACACATCAGGACCACTGCATTTTGGCCCAATTAGCCAAAGTTTCATGGAAAGAGTTAAAGAGGAATTAAAAAATGAGCAACAAATTATGTATTTAAATGAAATACAGAATAAATTAGAATACTACCAATAGTACAACAGTACTATAAAACTGCGAATTAGTTCCTAATAGTTATCAACAGGGGAAATTTACTCAGTGTACGCAATGAAAGAAATCATTGCAAACACCCTGTACAAATAATGGACAGCTTTCATGCAATGCTATCGACGATTGTGTCTTACAAGTCTTCATTTTCATTTTAACATTCAATATGATTGCTGATACTTTCAAATTATTCATTGTTCCTAATTTGCTGAAGTAGTGAAATAGTTTTATTTTCACTCATGAAAATAAATATTTTTGGCATCTTTAAGCATGAGTGCTTGAAAACACAGTCATCAAAACAGTTCAGAATTGTCTTCCTGCTTATTTCTCAACAACTATCAGTGACAAAAATCACTGCTTTTGAACAGAAACACACTCACACTGGTGCTATTTAAAAACTGTTTCATCTAATCACAGTGTAGTGCCTAACAGCCACACAAGTGTGTATGACTAAAGCTAGTTAACCTGTTCAACAACAGTCTCCTTCCCCAATTAAGTGGCCATGTCCCAAATAAGTGACTGACCTGATTAACCGATGGCCCAGTTAACAGGAACCCACTGTGTCTGTATCCTAGAAATGCACAAGAAAATCTCTGCTTCTTTCCTTCCCTCCCCTTGATTGACAACTGTAAGAGGAACATTTCAGCAAGAGTTGTAATTTGCTGTGTTCAAAGTTCAAACTTCAAAATAAAGTTACTATCAAAGTATGTTTATGTTACCATATATGACTATTCTAATGATCAGCTCTGAAGCCAGGGATTTCTTCCATGTGTTCAGTTGTAGAGAAATATTGTGCAGCCCTCCGTGTCCATTCCAGTCATCAAGTACTCATTTAGAATAATCCCTCTTACCAGCACGTGGTCAGAATATACACTGACATTGTCAAAGTTCTTTGACTAGTGATGAAACAGCATTTGGGATTGATCAGTAAGAGCAAATGAAAGGAAAGCAGGGACAAGCACAGTGGCCGTCGAGGGTTGTGGTCTTGAGGCTTCAGTCAGAGAAAGCTAAAGAAAAAAGGCCTCATGTATTTTGTTCTCTTCTTTATATCTGTTCGGATAGGACCGTAGGGATGATAGGTAGGGTAGTGGAATGCTCCTCCTGCAGGATCTGGGAAGGAAGAGACATTTAGTGTCACTGACGACTATAACTGCAAGAAATGCATCGAGCTACAACTTCTAACAAACTGGATTAAGGAGCTGGAGCTGGAACTGGCTGAACTCCGGATTATTCAGGAGGCTGAGGGGGTGATAGATAGGACATAGAGAGAGGTAGTTACACCCATGGTGCAGGTTGCAGGGAAGTGCATGAGAGTCAAGTAGGGGATAGGGGTTAAGGAGGCAGTGCAGAGTACCCCTATGGCCATCCCTCTCAACAACAGATATATCACTATGGATACTCTTGGTGGGGGTGGGGTGACCTGATAGAGGAAAGTCACAATGGGAGAGTCTCTGGCACTGAGTCTGACTCTGTGGCTCAGGAGGGAAGGGAGGTGAAAAGGCATGCTGTGGTGATAGGGGATTCATTAGTTACGGGAACAGACAGGAGGTTCTGTGGGGAAGAAAGATTCCTGGATGGTATGTTGCCACCCAGGTGCCAGGGTCTGGAATATCTCGGATCGAGTCCTTAGCATTCTTAAGTGGAAGGGTGAACAGCCAGAAGTCATTCTCCATGTAGGTACCAATGTCATAGGTAGGACAAGTGATGAGGTTCTGCATAGGGGGTTCAGGGAGTTAGGTGCTAAGGTAAAAGACAGGACCTCTAAGGTTGTGATCTCAGGATTGCTAATCATGCCACGTACTAGTGAGGCCAGAACTAGGAAGATTGTGCAGTTTAATATGTGGCTAAGGAGTTGGTGTAGGGCATATGATTTTTCAATAAGTGTGCTCTCTTCCAGGGAAGGTGTACAGAAGGTGTGGTTTGCCCTTGAACTGGTAGGGGACTAATATCCTAGCGGGAAGGTTTGTTAATGCTGCACAATAGGTTTAAACTATAGTTGTAGTGGGATGGGAACCAGAGTGTCAGAACAATTAGAGAAGAGGTTGTGGAGACAGATGTTGGTAAGACCTCAGACAAAGTCAGGAATCAAACATTTGAGCATGGTGCGACTACTGTCCTGAGCTGCATATATTTCAATACAAGGTGTATTGTAGGAAAGGCGGAAACAGTGCTGAAGAGGAGTTAGCTGGTTTACAAACAGAGGTGATGGATAATGAGGAGAGGCTGCTGACAGGACAAAATTGCAGTCACCAGGATGAGTTGCAACATTAAAAGTGAACAAAATCAAAAAGGGTGAATACAGGACTGAAGGTGTTATATTTGAATGCACGCAATATACAGTATAAGGTAAATGAACTTACAGCACAGTTGCAGACTGGCAGGTATGATGCTGTAGATATCATGGATTCGTGGCTGAAAGAAGATTATAGCTGAGAGCTTAATATCCAAGGATACACACCGTATCGGAAGGACAGGCAGGAAGGCAGAGGGGGTGGTGTTGTTCTGTCGGAAAAAAATGAAATCAAATCATTAGAAAGAGGTGATATAGGGTCAGAAGGTGTTGAATCATTGTGAACTGAACCAAGAGAACGCGACAGTAAAAGGATCCCGACAGGAGTTGTATACAGACCTCCAAACAGTATCAAGGATGTGGCCAACACACTACAATGGGAGATAGAAAATGCATGGCAAAACGGCAATGTTACAGTAGTGATGGAGGACTTCAATATGTAGGTAGATTGGGAAAATCAGATTGGTGCTGGATTCCAGGAGGGTGGATTTCTTGAGTGCCTTAGAAAAGGCTTTTTAGAGCAGCTCGTGGTTGAGCCCGCTAGAGAATCAGCTATTCTGGATTGGGTGCTGTGCAATGACCCAGAATTGATTAGAGATTTTAAGGTAAAAGAACCCTTAGGAGCAAGTGAATATAATATGATCAAATTCAACCTGAAATTTGAGAAAGAGAAACAAGAGTCAGGTGCATCAGTATTGCAGTGAGATAAAGAGAATTACAGAGGCATGAGAGAGGAACTGGCTAGAATTGATTGAACATAAGAAATAGGAACAGGAGTAGGCCATCTGGCCCATCGAGCCTGCTCTGCCATTCAATGAAATCATGGCCAATCTGGCCATGGACTCATCTCCACCTACTTGCCTTTGCCCCATACCCCTTAATTCCCCTACTCTGCAAAAATCTATTCAACCTTGCCTTAAATGTATTTACTGAGGTAGCCTCCACTGCTTAATTGGACAGAGAATTCCACAGGTTCACCGCTCTCTGAGAAAAGCAGTTCCTCCTCATCTCCATCCTAAACCTACTCCACCAAATCTTGAGGCTATGTCCCCTAGTTTTAGTTCTTGGCAAAGAATAATGGTAGGAATGACGGTAAAGCAGAAATGTGTGCAATTTTTAGAAGGAATTTGGAAGGCACAGAATGTTTACATCCCAAAGAGGAAGAAATATTCTGAAGGGAAGATGACACAACCATGGCTAACAAGAGAAGTCAATGCAAACAGAAAAGTGAAAAGGAGGCCATATAGTAGAGCAAATATTAGTGGGAATTTAAAGAATTGGGAAGCTTTGAAAAACCAACAGCAGGCAACTAAAAAAGTCATTAAGAAGGTCAAGATGGAATACAAAAGTAAGCTGGCCAATAATATGAAAGAGGAATTCAAAAGTTTCTTCAGATACATAAAGTGTAAAAGAGAGGTGAGAGTGAATATTGGACCACTGGAAAATGATGCTGGAGAGTTAGTACTGGGGGACAAGAAAATGGCGGATGAACTGAATAAGTATTTTGCATCAGTCTTTACTGTGGAGGAGAATGGTGACTAGCAGAATGGTGGAAGTTCCAGGTATCGGGATCATGAAGTGTTCGAAGTTACCATTATAAGCAAGAAGGTTCTTGGAAAATTGAAAGGTCTGAAGTTAGATAAGTCACCTGGAACATGGTGTACAACCCAGAGTTCTGAAACTCTTCAGGTCTCTGAAGAGATTGTGGAGGCGTTAGTACTGATCTTTCAAGAATCACTAGATTCTGTAATGGCTCTGGAAGGCTGGAAAATTGCAAATCTTGTACAGTTTAGGAGAATGGGCAAAGAAATGGCAGATGGAATATAGTGTCAGGAAGTGCATGGTTAAAGATTTTGGTAGAAGAAATGAAAGGGTTAGCTATTTTCTAAACGGAGAGAAAATACAGGATTCCCTAAAGGTTAATTTGCAGGTTGAGTCTGTGGTGAGGAAGACAAATGGAATGTTAGAATTCATTTGAAGACGATTTTTAAAAAAGCAAGGATGTAATGTTGAGGCTTCATAAAGCACTGGTTTTCCAAATTTTTTACAAAATTCTACAATCAAGTCCCGGGGCCTTACCAGATTGCATTGAAAAAATAGCTTTATGGATTTCGGATTCAGTAATTTGGGCATCAAGAGTTTTTTGATCCTCAGCAGAAATTTTGGGGAAAACAATCTTTCGTAAAAAAGCATTCATTTCAGAAGAATCTACTGAAGATTGAAGATTGAGATTTATAAAGTTCAGTATAAAAATCTTGGAAAATCTTATTGATTTCTTCATATTCCCGAGCCAAGGTACCATCCTTTCTACGAATTTTCAAAGTTTGCCTTTTGGCTCCAGCCGATTATAATAGAAATGCAAGTAATTTACTATTTTTATCTCCAAACATATAAAACTGGCTCTTTAACTTAAGCAGATAACCTTTGATTGGATGAGTTAAAAATAGATTATATTGTGATTGAAGTTCCACCCTTTTTTTAAATAAGGCAATATTAAGGAAAACCACATAGACATTACCTAAATCTTTAATTTGTTTTGAAATTTTATCTAATTCTGCTTTTGTCTGTTTTTTAAGTTTAGCTAAATAAGAAATATTCTGACCACGTAAAAATGCTTTGAATATATCCCATATAATTAATTTGGACATACCTCCTATATCATTAAAAAGAAAAAATTCTTTTATCTGGCTTTCAATAAAACTGATAAAATCAAAGTTTTGCAATACAGTCTGAGATATGCGCCATGGTGGACGGACAAAAATTACATCATCAAATTCAAAGGACAAACTCAAAGGTGCATGTTCAGATATAACAATAGCATCATATTCACAGTTTTTAACATTAGGCAAAAGGCTGGGATCAATTATAATATAATCAATCCTCGAATATTTTTGTATACATGTGAAAAGAAGGAATATTCTCTATTATCAGGGTGTAAATGCCTCCATAATTTGATCAACCCAAAATCGATCAAAAAGGAGTTAATAACTGATGCAGAGTGGTTTGGAAGTCTCTGATTAGTTGAACTCTTATCAATCATAGGATTTAAACAACAGTTGAAGTCCCCACCCATTATTAACGTATACTCATTTAAATCTGACAATAAAGCAAATACTTTTTTTTAAAAAAGGACCATACAGATTAACCAAAACAACCTTTCTATTACAAGTCACTCCTTTAACAATTAAAATCTACCATTAGAGTCTGATTCAATATCCTCTTGAGTAAATATATTAGATTTAATAAAGATAGATACACCCTTAGTTTTACTTTGCAAAGTAGCATGGAACTGCAGGCCATTCCACCATCTAAAAAACCTATTTTGATCTCCCCCCTTGATATGTGTCTCCTGAGCAAAAATTATGCTTTCTCCATATATGTTGGAGATGTTTAAAGATTCTTTTGTGAAAAGTGACTTACCCTCTACTTTCTATGAAGCTTCTATTTCTTTAATCCTCAAAAAGGATAAAGATCCTATTGATTGTGCCTCATACAGACCTATTTTGTTACTGAATGTTGATGCTAAGACTCTCTCAAAGATAATGGCCAATCAGTTGGAGAGTATTTGGGTAAAATCATTTTTAAAGATCAAACAGGCTTTATAAAAGGTCATTATTCTTTTTCAAATGTTCGGAGATTATTTAACATTATATATTCGCCCTCTTCTAAAACTCCGCAATGTGTTATATCTGTGGCTGCTGAAAAAGCATTTGATCGAGTCGAATGGAAATATTTATTTAATGTTTTAGAAAAATTTGGATTTGGTATTAATTTTAATAATTGGATTAAAATTATATATAAAGCTCCTGTTGCTACTGTTGTCACCAATAACTGTAGGTCTCCCCTTTTTCAGCTATCATGGGGGACACGACAAGGTTGTCCATTAAGCCTTATGTTATTTAACTTAATATTAGAACCCCTTGCTATTGCTCTTCATGAAGCTAGAAATATTCATGAGATTTTTATGAATGGGACCATGCATAAGATTTCTCTTTATGCTGATGATTTATTGGTATATATATCTAAAACTGAAGAATCTATTCCTGCTTTGCTAAAATTATTTGACAAATTTGGAGATTTTTCAGGATATAGAATAAATTTTAGTAAAAGTGGATTACTTCCTTTAAATGAATTTGTCTCTATATTTGATAATATTCCTTTCAAAGTTATGGATTCTTTTAGATATTTAGGTGTCAGAATTACAAAAAAATATAAGGATCTTTATAAAGCTAATTTTCCTCCTTTAATGGACTCTATGAAGTACTCATTTAGTAGATGGAGCCCACTTACATTTTCACTCGTTGGTTGTATTCATATAGTTAAAATGATGATTTTACTGAAATTTTTATATTTATTTCAGAATATTCCATTTATTGACTAAGAAGTTTTTTTGATCGGATTGACTCTATTATTCTATCTTTTATTTGGGATAATAAAAGACCAAGGATCAGTAAAAATCACTTACAAAAGTTGAAAAAGGACGGAAGTCTCGCTTTGCCTAATTTAAGAATGTATTATTGGGCTGTTAGTTTGTGATATATGTTGTTTTGGTTATATTGGGATGATAGGAATGACCGGCCAATCTGGGTAGACCTGGAACTGAGAGCTATTGAACAGTTTTATTTAACTTCGTTATTAGGAGTTGCTCTACCTATACAATTAGCTAAAGTTGCTAATTTAAATTTATATCCTGTGGTTCAGCACTCCTTACAAATTTGGCTCTAGTTCCACAATTTTTTTAATCTTAAAAAATTTAAACTTTGTAGTATAATTTATCATAATTACTTTCTTAAACCTTCCTGGAGTGATCCAATTTTTTTACTTTGGAAAAATAAAGGTATTAAGTCTTTTTTGGACTTATTTAAAGAAGGCAGATTGATGTCTTTAACAATTAGTCTATAAATATTCTCTTTCATATTCACATTTTTTACAGTATCTTCAAGTTAGACATTTTTTACAAAAATATTTAAGTAATTTTCCTTATATATTGGAGGCTGACTTGTTAGATACTATTATGAATATGAACCCTTGATGAAAGGTTCTATTGGAAAAATTTATAATTTATTATTACAATGGGATAAGCATCCTTAAGATTAAAAAGGATTGGGAGCAAGAACTCAATTTGACTTTTATATGGGAGGATTGGACGCGGATTCTGAAGTTGGTTAACTCTTCCTCGGTCTGTGCTAGTCATTCACTGAGTCAATTTAAAATTGTACATCGTTACCATTGAACAAAAGAGAGACCTTCTAAAATATTTCCCAATGTTGACAAGTATTGTGATAGATGTAAAACTGAGATAGCCACACTGACACATATGTTCTGATCATGTTCTATATTAAAACTCGTTAGCAATATTATTAGCAGTTTCTCAGCCCAGAATGGCAGTGCGCGGTAGTACCCTGTTCATTCTCAGTTTCTAAACAGGAGATAAGGGAGGCCACTGACAATTGGTGTGTGCCCTATTACACAGAGAGGTGGACGACAGGCTGATAATTGGTGAGCGCCCTATTGCACAGAGGGGAGGACAGTAGGCTGATCATTGGTGAGTGTTGTATTGCACGGAGGGGAGGACAGTAGGCTGATCATTGGTGAGTGTTGTATTGCACAGAGGGGAGGACAGTAGGCTGATCATTGGTGAGTGTTGTATTGCACAGAGGGGAGGACAGTAGGCTGATCATTGGTGAGTGTTGTATTGCACGGAGGGGAGGACAGTAGGCTGATCATTGGTGAGTGTTGTATTGCACGGAGGGAGGACAGTAGGCTGATCATTGGTGAGTGTTGTATTGCACGGAGGGAGGACAGTAGGCTGATCATTGGTGAGTGTTGTATTGCACGGAGGGAGGACAGTAGGCTGATCATTGGTGAGTGTTGTATTGCACGGAGGGAGGACAGTAGGCTGATCATTGGTGAGTGTTGTATTGCACGGAGGGAGGACAGTAGGCTGATCATTGGTGAGTGTTGTATTGCACGGAGGGAGGACAGTAGGCTGATCATTGGTGAGGGCTGTGTTGCACGGAGGGAGGACAGTAGGCTGATCATTGGTGAGTGTTGTATTGCACGGAGGGAGGACAGTAGGCTGATCATTGGTGAGGGCTGTGTTGCACGGAGGGAGGACAGTAGGCTGATCATTGGTGAGTGTTGTATTGCAAGGAGGGAGGACAGTAGGCTGATAATTGGTGAGTGTTGTATTGCACGGAGGGAGGACAGTAGGCTGATAATTGGTGAGGGCTGTGTTGCACGGAGGGAGGACAGTAGGCTGATCATTGGTGAGTGTTGTATTGCACGGAGGGAGGACAGTAGGCTGATCATTGGTGAGGGCTGTGTTGCACGGAGGGAGGACAGTAGGCTGATCATTGGTGAGTGTTGTATTGCAAGGAGGGAGGACAGTAGGCTGATAATTGGTGAGTGTTGTATTGCACGGAGGGAGGACAGTAGGCTGATCATTGGTGAGTGTTGTATTGCACGGAGGGAGGACAGTAGGCAGATAATTGGTGAGGGCTGTATTGCACGGAGGGAGGACAGTAGGCTGATCATTGGTGAGCACTGTATTGCACGGAGGGGAGGACAGTAGGCTGATCATTGGTGAGTGTTGTATTGCACAGAGGGGAGGACAGTAGGCTGATCATTGGTGAGTGTTGTATTGCACGGAGGGGAGGACAGTAGGCTGATCATTGGTGAGTGTTGTATTGCACAGAGGGGAGGACAGTAGGCTGATCATTGGTGAGTGTTGTATTGCACAGAGGGGAGGACAGTAGGCTGATCATTGGTGAGTGTTGTATTGCACGGAGGGAGGACAGTAGGCTGATCATTGGTGAGTGTTGTATTGCACAGAGGGGAGGACAGTAGGCTGATCATTGGTGAGTGTTGTATTGCACGGAGGAGAGGACGGTAGGCTGTTCAGGAGTGTGAAGTGCATTCTCTGAGCATTGAATGAACTCGCCCAACCTGGGCTGTGATGTCAGCCTCTCCCTTCTGAATTACCTCCCCCAGCATCCCCATACACACCACCAACTGACTTATGAGAGTGAACACACTCTACAGTGCAGAAAATTGGTGGGAGCTTTTCATTCTAAAGAAGAAATTTTACAGACATATCTGACAGTCAAATGTGATGTTTCTTGAGGAGGAGGTGTGAGATGGAACAGGAGGATTCTAGGCCTAGACCAACAGACAATTCTGATAATGTTAATGATGAAGAATTACAATCTTCTGAGTCATCTCACTGCCGGAGTGCAACAACAGATAGAAAACAGCCCTTCTTTACAGTGAAAGCTACTTATCAATGGGTCTTACATGGACTGGTGATCCAAGTTGTCCGATTCCATTGTGCCTGGTCTGTGGCAAACTACAAACACTGGTTTTGCTTGCTAGGCCTATAGTTGAGCCTGATCACATCTCTTTGTAAGAATTTTTTTTTCAAAATCTTGTATCAAATTGTGTCTTTGGCTATATCTTTATTCATATTGCTTTGGCTTATGGTTTTTAGTAACTTTACTATTCATGGTCAATAAATGTTCATGTAAATAGCATTAACTAAAATCAAGTTACAATCTTTATTTAAATTAAATCTACTGAGCCTACCTTCAGAAAAATTAAATCCCATTTTGGCTTCAGCCAGTTATTTAACAGAAATTTATTATGTTTGCCTTAAGAGTTTTTAAAATTTATGGAAGGGAAAGAAAGATTAATTTCAAGAAAGGCATGCTAGGCTTAACCACTGTGTTTTTTTTCAGGAAAGGTTGGCTAAAAATTCTCTACTCAAAAGAGCACTGGCAATTATTTTTGGACTATTATATCTACAACTTACTGATGTTAAAGTACGGTGAGCTGTAGATAAAATGTTTTTTTTTACGCAGGTGTTCCCGAGACCTGAAAATTATTTAGAGGCAAATTTATCCAGGGCAAAAAGGCTGCTCTAGAGGATTAGTTTTCCTCTGAACTCCTCTAAACATCTTACCCTTAAACCTCAAACAATAGAAAACCTGCAGATGCTGGAAATGCGAGCAACACCCACAAAATGCTGGAAAAACTCAGGAGGCCAGGCAGCCTGTGTGGAAAATACTACAGTCAACGTTTTTGGGCTCAACAGCATTTTGTGTATGTTACCCTTCAACCCTTGCCCTTTGAATTCAGAGGTCTGAATACCGTTCAAACTTCCTCTCAGCTTACCTGTGAAATAAACGTTTAAAATGTCAGCGCTCATAAAATGTCGGCCTCGCAGTCACGGATATGCGCATCAGATTCAGGTCCGAGGCCAGCGCCCTTAGAAAAGCGGAAGGCTTCCCGGCTCGGTCGCGAACCCCGAGGTCTGACTTTACCCGGTGTTCAAGAGTCTGTTGGTGACAAGGTCGTGCTGAATAGTCAGGCGGACGGTAACTTGTTTCGTTCTGTTCCCACAAGTTGCCCGTACTGAGTGCAAACTTCCGGCGTTAGTTTAGTTTCACATTCACCCGATCCTGCACAGATCCCTCCGTAAACAGTGAAAGAGACGTCAAGTGTGCCGACAGGAGGACACACTGCTCCAGAGAGAGAAATGCTGGGAACCGCATAACAGAGAATCACGGGCTCGGGTGGTCAGTATCAACGTGGGAATAGAGCGGTGACAGTTTCACAGTCCTGTGAACTATCCCACTGGTCCAGAAGGCACAACGAAGTCAAGGAAAACTTAGTATTGAAGTATGACTATGTTACCATATACTGCACGACCTTGAGACAAGTTTTTGCAGACATTTACAGGTAAATAAAGAAATACAATTGAATTTATGGAAACATACACTGTACATACTTAAAGATGGCCAAACCAGCAATGTGCAAAAGGAGATAAATTGTGCAAATTGTGGTGAACTATGTGCCTGACGGGACACGCCCCTGCTGACTGCTCCTGTGGCTCCTCCCACAGGCCCCTGTATGAAGGAGATCTGCGGCCTGACGCTCGGCCTCAGTCTCCAAGACCTTGTATGATAGACACTCACTCCTGGTTCTTTCTTCCAGTCAATAAAAGCCGATATCTCGCCTTACGTCTCACCTTATTGATGGTGCATCACAAATACAAAAGAATACCGTAAGCTTAAGTTGTAGGGCCCTTGAACTTGAGACCATAGGTCATGCAATCAGTTCAGAGTTGTGGTGAGTGAAGTTATCCATGTCATTTCAGGAACCTGGTGGCTTTAGGGTAATAACTGTTTCCGAGCCTGATTGTGTGGGACCTATGGCTCCTGTACCTCCTGCCTGATGGTAGTTGTGAGAGCAGGGAATAGCCTGAACGGTGGGGTCCTTGGTATGGATGCATGTAAATGTGCGCAGTGGTGGCGAGGATTTGGCATGTGATTGACAGGACTGTTTCCACCTCTTTCTATCGACTTTTCCACACCCAGCAATGGTGCAACCAGTTAGGATTCCCTCCACTGGGCACCTATAGAAGTTTGTCAAAGTTTTTGGTAGCATGTCAATGTGGTGAACTACATATACCTGTCTGGAAACGCCCCCTGCTGACTGCTCCTGTGGCTCCTCCCACAGGCCCCTGTATGAAGGAGATCAAGGCCTGAGCCCGGCCTCTCAGTCTCCAGGATGTAGTATGGTGGTCACTCACTGATTGTTCCTTCCTCCAGTCAATAAAAGCCGATATCTCGCCTTACGTCTCAGAGTGAGTTATTGATGGTGCATCAATTGACTGGAAGTTTTAAAACATGGAAAGCGTTTTACGTCTGGAAAGATTGGATTTGGACCCCCAAGCCCCTGAAACAGCTCTTGCTTTTGAACTCTGGCTTGCATGCTTCCAATCATACTTGGAGGAGGTTCGTGCAACTGAACCCGCCCATCAGGTAAGACCATGTAGGCATACTGGGGGTTCATTTGTAGAAGGTGAACCCTCTCGACCAGCGGGGAGTATTTATTGCTCCTCACATGTTTCCGGAGCAGCACTGGCCCTGGGGACATCAACCAAACTGGTAGGGTGGTCCCAGTGACAGACTTCCTGGGAAAAGAAAATAGGCGTTCGTGAGGGGTGGCATTGGTGGACGTACATAACAGAGAGCGGATAGAGTGGAGTGCCTCAGGGAGGACCTCCTGCCATCGAGAGACCGGCAACCCTTTTGACTTAAGGGCTAAAAGTGTGGCCTTCCGCACTGTGGCATTCTCCCACAGCTTGATGCGTACCCCCTACCCCGCATCGCGGATATGGTCAACCAGATGGCTCAGTACAAGGTGTACTCAACAATAGATCTGAAATCCCCTTATCACCAGCTCCCCATCCGCCCAGAGGACCGCCCCTACACCACCTTCGAGGCGGGCGGCAGGCTCTATCACTTCCTGCGCGTCCCCTTCGGTGTCACGAATGGTGTCTCTGTCTTCCAGAGGGAAATGGACCGGATGGTGGACCAGTACCAACTGAAGGCCACACTTCCCTATCTGGATAACATCACCATCTGTGGTCGCGACTGGCCAGGTCACAACGCCAACCTCCAACAATTTCTCCAAGTGGCCAAAGCTTTGAACCTTACTTATAACAGGGACAAGTGTGTGTTCGGAACCACCCGCCTCGCTATCCTTGGGAATGTCGTGGAAAACGGGGTTATTGGCCCTGATCCCAACCGTTAGAACTCCCTCTTCCCACCACTCTCAAAGCCCTCAGACGGTGCCTGGGTTTTTTTTCCTATTACGCCCAATGGGTCCCCCATTACGCAGACAAGACCCGCCCCCTGGTCAAGTCTACCACATTTCCCCTCTCTGCTGAGGCCTGCGCGGCCTTCAGCTGCATTAAAGGGGACATTGCCAAAGCTATGATGCATGCAGTGGACGAGACCATTCCCTTCCAAGTGGAGTGTGACGCCTCCGATTTCGCTCTGGCTGCTGCCCTCAATCAGGAAGGCAGGCCAGTAGCATTCTTTTCTCGTACCCTTCAAGGCTCTGAAATTCGGCACTCCGCGGTGGAGAAAGAAGCCCAGGCCATAGTGGAGGCTATTAGGCACTGGTGGCACTATCTTGCTGGTAAAAGGTTCACCTTGCTGACCGACCAGCGCTCAGTTGCGTTCATGTTCAGCAACCAACAGCGGGGCAAAATCAAAAATGATAAGATTTTGCGGTGGAGAATAGAACTCTCCACCTACCCACCTACAACTATGATATTCTGTACCGGCCTGGCAGACTCAATGAGCCCCCTGATGCCCTATCCCGGGGAACGTGTGCCAGCGCACAGCTCGACCAGCTGTACACCCTTCATGCACAACTTTGCCATCCGGGGGTCACCCGATTTTACCATTTTGTGAAAGCTCGGAACCTGCCATACTCCCTGGAGGACATCAGGACGTTGACCAGGGACTGCCAAATTTGTGCTGAGTGCAAACCGCACTTTTACTGTCCTGACACGGCGCAACTTGTCAAGGCCACCCGCCCTTTTGAGCGACTGAGTGTTGACTTTAAGGGCCCCCTTCCCTCCACCGACCGCAATGTCTATTTTCTCAATATTATCAACGAGTACTCGTGGTTCCCCTTTGCCATTCCCTGCCCCGACACCACTACCACGTCCGTCATAAAAGCCCTGCGCCAGCTCTTCACTCTGTTCAGGTATCCGGGCTATATCCACAGTGATAGAGGGTCCTCCTTTATGAGTGACGAGCTGCGCCAGTACCTGCTAGCTAGGGGCATTGCCACTAGTCGGACCACGAGCTATAATCCCCGGCGAAATGGACAGGTGGAGAGGGAGAATGCCACAGTGTGGAAGGCCACACTTTTAGCCCTTAAGTCAAAAGGGTTGCCGGTCTCTCGATGGCAGGAGGTCCTCCCTGAGGCACTCCACTCTATCTGCTCTCTGTTATGTAAGTCCACCAATGCCACCCCTCACGAACGCCTATTCTCTTTTCTCAGGAAATCTGTCACTGGGACCACCCTACCAGTTTGGTTGACGTCCCCAGGGCCAGTGCTGCTCCGGAAACATGTGAGGAGAAATAAATACTCCCCGCTAGTCGAGAGGGTTCACCTTCTACATGCGAACCCCCAGTATGCCTACGTGGTCTTACCTGATGGGCGGGAGGACACAGTCTCCATCCGCGACCTGGCGCCCGCAGGTGCAGCAGACCACTACCCTGAACACTCTCTGGTAACTATGAACCCTGTACCCGAGGTGACACCGCGCACACCAAGCCCTACATAGACTCCTCACGATACTCATATACCGGGCGTTTCGTACGCATATATACATGCGTGAGGGATCACTGATGCCTAGTGGGCTGGAACCAGCACAACCTCCGTCTCCTGTGCAATCACCGCCACCAGCACCAGCACCTGTGCAATCACCACCGCCGGCACCTGTGCAATCACAGCCGGTGCTACGTAGATCGCAGCGACAGTTTCGACCACCTGATAGACTTAACCTGTAAGAAACTTCGCCACATGGGGACTCTTTTAAAACAAAGGGGGGGTGAATGTGGTGAACTACATATACCTGTCTGGACACACCCCCACCCCCACCCCGCCCCCCGCTGACTGCTCCTGTGGCTCCTCCCACAGACCCCTGTATAAAGGCGATTGAGGCCTGAGCCCTGTCTTCAGTCTCCAGGATGTGGTTTGGTGGTCACTCTATCTCGCCTTATGTCTCAGAGTGAGTTATTGATGGTGCATCAGTCAAATCTAGGCAAACATCTAGGAAAGTTTAACAAGTTAATAAAGTGATCTGAGGATGAACATCCTGTGAAATGGGCAGGCAGATAAATTGGAAAAAAGCATAAACAAGCACACTGGATAATTAAGTAACGGATGGTTCAGGTAACTGTGAAATGGTCCTAGCTGGAATTTGAAGTTAAAGAAACATACACCTGTATGTATGAAGACTAGACTGGGTCAACATACAGGAACTCCCTTCCTCACAGTATGTGGGTATACTCACACTTCAAGGACTGCAGCGGTTCAAGAAGGTAGCTGATAAGCAATTTATTCCTGTCAGCTGGCACTTCACTTCACTTCACCAGTAGACTTAAAAATCTGTCAAAGCACAATAGCTGGTGTTTCCCAGCAGAGCCTGGACAGCATTGCATCAGGTCAATGTGATTGTTTACAAAGACAATAGATAGCTCTTTCCTGTTAAACTGTTCAATTAATCTTTCCAACTGCAATGTTACTTTTCTCTCAGTGGCTTTGAATGTCACTATTTGCTTAGACGTAGAGCTACCTGCAGTCAGCTGCTTCCAGTTTAGTTTGCCAGGTCCTTTCCTGTGATATTGAAGTTGATCATCCTGTCAAAGAATAAACTTGATCCAAATGGTGACAAGTTTGCAAAGGATCTTGCAAGCCACATTTAATAATGATAATGAAAATCAGTTTCCAATATGCTCTCTCTCCATCTTCTGCTTGTAGATGAGGGTAATAATGATCTTCCTTACCAATTCTGATATATTATTTGCTAAAAGCATAGCATTATAGACTTTTAGCAGGTCTAGTGCAACCTTGTCCCTGCAGAGTGTTTTTGGTGAACGTTAGTCACAAAACCAACACTCCATCAACAACTGATAGTAATTACCAAGTCTTTTTTTGGATCTAATGTAAATGCATGAAATTCTGCAGTTGTTGGAAATCTAAAGCAACACCTGCTGGAGGAACTCAGGTGGCCAGGCACTGTCTACGGATCTAATGTTCCAACTTGTCCTATAGGCTCTAACATTTTTGACTAGTGCCTCAATAGGAATTTGTTAAAAGTCTTTCACTGACTCACAGGCCTGTAATTAATACTTTATTCAAGAAGGATAGTATATTTGCTGTTATCCAATTGATAAGGACAAATCTCTGTCAGAAACCATGTAGTCTTGTGTCCTACCATGACCTGGACTACATCACATCTGGCCTTGGGGATTTGAACGCATCAACTACAAAGCCAATTAATACGATTTTGCTTCCAATGATAAAGTTTTCTTGAATTTTAGGAAACATGGTCATTGGTGAAGCAACAGTAACGCAGCGGATGGGGCACTGGGGTTATTGGGGGGGGGGGGCAGCAATGAGATAGTTCAGAAGAGAGCACCGAGAATTTATTTCATAAAACACAGAAAGAGGGCAACTGTAAGCTCGCAGTCAACACAGAACACAGCACAGGAACAGACCATTCGGCCCACATTGTTGTGCGAAACCAGCTAAAAAGCAGATCAAAAACACCTAAACACTAATCTTTCTCACCTGAAAGTCCATATCCCTCCATCTTCCTCACATTCATGTGTCCATCTAAATGTATCTTAAATGCCTCGAGTGTATTTGCCTCGACCACAACACCAGGCACCCACCACTCTCTGAGTAAAGAACCTACCCCTCACAGCGACTTGAATTGACCGCTCTCACCATCAATGCATGCCTTCTGGTATTAGACATCTTCAGCCTGAGAAACAGATATTCCCTGTATCTCTGCCTCTCATAATCCTATAAACCTTGATCAGATTCCCCCTTAGGCTCTACCATTCCATAGAAAACAACCCAACTTTATCCAGCAATGCCCTCTAGAGCAGACAACATCCTGGAAAGCCTGTTCTGTACCCTCACCAAAACCTCAACATCCTTTCTATAGTGGGGTGACCAGAACTGTATGTAATACTCCAGATGTGGCCTAGCTGGAGATGGATAAAGTTGCAATGTAACCTCTTGACTTCTGAACTCATTGCCTCGATTAATAAAAGCAAGCATTCCATGAGTGTTCTTAACCACCTTATTCACGTGTGTGGCCACTTTCAAGGAGATGTGAACTTGGATCCAAAGATCTCTCTGCTCAGCAACTCTGTTAATAATTTTGCCCTTAACAGTGTACTGCCTCCTTGCATTTGCCCTACCAAGGAGCAACATCTCACATGTACAATCCCATCAGTGTGATTGCACCCTTCCTGTTCCTGAGTTCCACCCAAATGAAAGTGTCTGACCCCTCCATTATGTCTCCCCTGAGTGCAGCTGTGATATTGTCCCTGATCCCCCCCACCCCACCCCCTGTTTTTACCTCTTCCTCTATCTTTTCTAAAACGTCTAAAACCTGGGATATTACTCGCCCATTCCTGCCCCCTCTCTCAAACAAGTTCCAGTAATGTACTGATCCATGCTCAGTTTCATTACCCTTACCCAGAAAGCTCCTAGCACTTAAATATACATACTTCAAACTATCCGACCCATCCCACCTGCTAATTCGATTTTGCCTTTCAATGCGCCTGTGTTTGGGCGGTTAGATTATATGCAAGCTGGTGTTGTTAGCTCCGGTAGAAGTCCCGCCCCCGTTCTCGGAAAAGGTGTAGTTTCACTTTCATCGGGCACTTTTACTGAAGATTACAGTTCTTTAGTGAATCCCTTTGATCAGAAGGATTCGCGTTCAAACCCTCCCAGATCCAGAGAAGAAAGTGAGCTGGGAAAATTGCACACAATAACGTGAGTATCTTGCTCTCCCCGCCCGCTTCACTGGGCTCACAAGTCCGGGCGCTGTTCAATTCTGGTTGTTCAGTGATAATATGATGGCGCTTACAACAGGGTCAGTGTGTGCGCGGTTCACAGTCCGCGAACAGCGGGGGCCCGAAGGGAGAATGAGCAGCTTGAGACTAGTGATGGGCCGAAAGGAGCATTCTGGATTTTCAGATGTTAGCGGTATTCATGACCAGTTGGGACAGGGAATGAAAGCCATTAGTTCAGGGTTGGAAATGTGCTCCCCCCCCCCCCCCACCCAGGAAGTAGTGTAAGCGGTAACAGTAGCAAGGGCACTTCAACAACCGTTACAGCGAATGTCAGCTCAGAGAACAGGGGTGACAGGCATAAAGTTATTGACTGTTGTCCGGAGATATGAGTAGTTAATCTGGGGGACGCATTTTCAAATCCAACGTCATTTTAGGGAAATTTAAATCCGTCAAAATAAATAAATCAAGCCGCGTTAGCAGCGAGGTCAGTGGGACTGTTGATGGTGTAAAACCCCTCGAATCACTGAGGCCACTGCCGTCCTCTCTCCACATGCGCCTCCCTCCGGTCCCGGAGCAATGTGGTTAACTTCTGACTGTCCTTCGTTCTGACCCAGCAAGATGCACAGAACAGTCGGCAAGTATAGAAAGACACCGGGTTATGGTTAGGGTTCAGCGCTTGCGAGCAGACTGAGGCAAAGAATGGATTCGCTCTGCGGCGGAGCGAATCACTAATTTAGGATCCGGGGCGGACCCTTCCTGAATGGGGAAAACGGGAGAGACCCGCTTCAGGGCTCCGTGAGAATGCAATTCACAAACTGGGACAAAGGGAGCCAAACAGGCTAATGGGGTGGGGGTTGTTTTATAATGGGGTTGGGTTTGAGGAGTTGAGTTAACATGCCGGTTAAACACAATCGTGGGTGAGCGGACCAAGAGAGTTAGCTGCCCGAGGTCGGCTGATCAAAGGGTATTGGGCTGGAGACAGTCACAGTGAGAGCGGGAGGGGACGTGAGGTTTGGCGACACTTGTATCGGGGTAAGTGCGGATCCCGACTACTCAAAATGGCATTTAAAGTTCATTGTTGACTTGGGATCAGTAAGAGGGTAATTAATCGAGAGAAACAGGAAGCGACGGCAAACGGCTCACAGTTCAGTAGCAGACTCTTACACAACATGGGAGTACTGTATGGGCCACGTACACGAAAACATCTGCAGATGCTGGAAATTCAAAGTAAAACACACAAAATGCTGGAGGAACTCAGCAGGTCAGGCAGCATCTGTGCAAAAGAGTAAGCTGTCGAGCTTTCTGGCCGAGACTCTTCATCAGGATAGGCACGTAATGGAAGGAGTCAGACTAAAAGGGGGGGGGGGGGGGAACTAATGAAGGAGGGGGGTGTGGGCATGACCAGAAGTTCGAGAAATCTATGTTCATGCCGTCAGGTTGGAGGCTACCCAAACGGAATACAAGGTGTTGCTCCTCCAACCTGAGTGTGGCTTCATCGTGGCAGTAGAGGGGGCCATGAACTCACACGTTGGAATGGGAATGGGAAGTAGAATTGCAATGGCTGGCCACCAGGAGAGCTAGGCGAAGCGGTCTCCCAATCTATGTCAGGTCTCACCAATTTACAGGGGGCTACATCGGGAGCACTGGATACTGTAGATGACCCCAACAGACTCGCAGGTCAAGTGCCATTGGAAGGACTTGCAAGGACTGTTTGGGGCCCTGAATGATAATGAGGGAGCAGGTGTACAGAAGGTGGAAACTCTGCACTGCTTGCGAGAATTAGTACCAGGAGGAAGATGAATGGGGAGGGACGAGTGGACAAGAGAGTTACATAGAGACTGCGGAAGGGGGGGAGATGACCTTTGACAAGGTGCCACACATGGAGCTGCTTAACAAGTTAAGAGCCAAATGGCATTATTCAAATGGGTAAAGCAGTGGCTGATAGACAGGAGGTAAAGAGTGGGAATAAAGGGAACCTTTTCTGGTTGGCTGCTAGTGATTAGTGTGCTCCACAGGGGCTGTGTTAGAACCACTTCTTTTTATGTTATTTGTCAATGACTTGGATGATGGAATTGATGGCTTTGTTGTAAAGTTTGCAGAAAAAATGAAGATAGGTGGAGGGGCAGGTAGTTTTGAGAAAGTAAAGAAGCTACAGAAGGACTTAGGTGAGGAAAATGGGCAAATTTGTGGCTGCTGGAAGACAGTGTTGGGAAGGGTATGGTCATGTACTTTGATAGACTGTTTTCTAAGTGGAGAGAAAATTCAAAAGATCTGAGGCAGATAGGGACTTTAAAGTCCTTGTACAGAGTTCCCTGGAGATTAATTTGCAGGTTAAGTCTGTGGTGAGGAAGACAAATGCAATGTTAGCATTCATTTCAAGAGAACAAGAATATAAAAGCAAAGATGTAATGTTGAGACTTTATAAAACACCAGTGATGACTCACTTAGAATATTGTGAGCAGTTATCTTATCTTAGAAAGACAACCACTTATCTTAGGAAGGAGGTCATGACTCGGGAGGGGGTTTAAAGGAAGTTCACGGAAATGATTCCAGGATTGAATGGTTTATCATGTGAAGAGAGTTTAATGTGTTACGTATCCCGTAACTGGATAACTTATCAGCAAAGATAGAGAGGTCTGTTGAAGTCTGTTGTCACTATTTTCAAACGTTTTATTCGTAAAGGGACACAAAAGTAGGGTTAATACATACATTCAGATAGTGCACATTGTCAACACTCAATCTAAAGCGCGGCTATATTAATCATCATCATTAAGAAGTGAGCTCTGCTGGTGTCTAGGGGTTAATAGATTGTCCGTTGGAAATATAAAAGTCACTCAGAAGGCTGCCGGCCTCAGCCCTTTGAAAATCGCTGGGTTTCACGTGGGGCGACCGAGAGAGAGAGATTGGGGGGAGAAGAGAAAGAACTTGCCGAGTCTCGATGAATCTTCCGTGAAATCGGGGGAGCGTTGGTTTCCTCTCCCCGATATTAGTTAAAGCGGTTTTCTGTGATTCCAGCCACAGATTCCAATCCCGGAATCTAACGCACGTGGCTTCCTTCAGAATGGCTTCCCGCTACGGCGGGATCACTCTCTCATGTCTTCTTGGTGCGTCTGAGGGGCTGTCCCCCTGAGACTCTCCTTTATACTTCCTCACAGGGTCGCAGGTGTCAATCAGGTTGGGATGATGCAATCTCTCTCTCAACCAGCCCACCTTGCCCGAGGGCTTTACACGTGGTCTCCATGAGACAATAGTTGCTGTTGTCTTTATCTGTATCTGTATCCCTGGCTTAGGACCTGCAATTTGGCACATATCTCTCTCTCTCTGTCTCTCCTACTGGGTCTACTGACCCCCCCCCCCCTTTCGACGGGTGCTCTTGCGATTCTCACAAAGGAGGGGGGCTGGGATCATAACACCTCCCCTCTTAAAAAACGTTTTTACCAGCGGTTAAAACGGAGTGGTCCACAGTCTTACAGGAGTTTTGAATCTAACACAATACACAAGTTTTTCTTTTCACAAAATACTACCGTTATACATTCAAGTCAGTATCTAAATTGTTAATGATTACAGTGTCCCTTTCTTTAATATCTTAACATTGCGAACCGTACATCAGACTTCCATTCAATAACCACCTATTTAATTTTTTTTTCTTAAGCAACAAAGCTAAGGAGGTGTGACCTTAGCTTAGGTGCATTTACAAAAGTTTATGCGAATAGTAATCATTTCAGTCGTTTAACTTAACTGGCAGGTCTCCAAAGGGCTGTCTTTATTATTCACAGGCTTTGGCGCAAACCCGTTCAACCTGCCTGGCTGTCTAACAATGGCATCTCCATTAACCGTCGCCTCTTTTCCGGCGAGCCCCCCCCCCGTGGGGAACTTGAGTAGTTTTGCGTGGTGAACTCCCGCCCGCCCCGCTCATCGGGGTTATTTTAGCAACACCATGCCCCAGACTTAGACCACTTCCACCCAACTCTTTGATTTTACCCAGGTGGCTGGCCCTTTTATCAGTCCCCTTCAAGCTATTGGTGTTTGATTCGAACTCTTCGCTCAAGTAGCCTGTCGAAGGCAGCCTTTTCACACCCCATCCTGGCGTAACAATAGAGTGGGGGCCCCGCCATTCCCCGGCTCACTCTGTGAGCGATCTGCCAGGTTTAAGATTTCCTCCTTCGCCAACAATCCTCACCCCCCCATTCTTAAATTCGGCGTTAACTTTGAACACTCCTTCGAGTACAGACGCTGGGGAGCTCACACTTTCCCCGGTTACCAAGGTTAACCCTTTTCCCACTGAACCGAGTCCATATGACCCACAAGGACGGCCGCCCCGTTCCACTGGGTCAGATACCTCAGACCTTCTGAGCTCCGTTACTAGGTTCAGCCCCTCGGGCATCCCCATCTCGGACACTCTCAAACGGGACATTGGCCTCTTCCAGGCTTTCAACACCCGTACCCTTTTCAAATTCTAACTTCCCCCGATCCTCCCAGTTACTCTCTGGGCAGCTCCCACCCGGGGAAGGCGCAACCCTGCGAGCTGAAACAACCTCCTTGGCCTTTTCAGCAGACTCCTTTGAGGCAAGGGTATCCTTTCCATCTAGGACTGCCCTCACCTCATTATCGGGAACACCTTTAGAACTCTCAAGTTCTTCAAACAACTCTGCCAAACCAGACAGATCATCCATGTCCAACTCTGGACCTTTTAACAGCTTTATCTGTTTCTCATCTTTATTTCCTACCTTTAGGACCTTTCTCTTCGCTAAAGGCAGATCTATCTCCTCTCCCTTACCCCCTTTCACTTTACTACTCTTCGTCTTACCCACCTCGGAACCCGCATGGCACAGGGTCGGCAAAGACGTCTCGGCCAAATCAAAACTGGCCAGATTTAAACTGCTCTCGTTCACAGCTCTCTCTCTCTCCGCCACTTCCAGCTCTTTTAACTTAAGTTCACGTTCCAACTTTAATTTCTCCACCTCTAACTGAACCGTCCCACTTGATGGTACTTTGTCAGGGATATCTTCCAATACCTCATCTTCAAACACATTCTTCCCAACGTAATACTGAGTTATGGCCCTTCGTACCTCCCGCTTTTTCATGGACGACCTCACTTCTGTGAGGTTCAACCCCTTCGCCAAATTTAACAAGTCTGATTTGGTGGCCGCCTCTAGCGCCCCCACCGTCGGGTTTTCCATAAATTCACCCACGTCCATCTTTGCTGGTTTCCCGTCTGGCTACCCGCGTAACCAGATTCAAGTTTTTTTTTTGATTTACAAGCCCGATTCACTGGCCTCCCAATTTGGTGTCAAATCCCGGATGAGAAACCCAATTGTTACGTATCCCGTAACTGGATAACTTACCAGCAAAGATAGAGAGGTCTGTTGAAGTCTGTTGTCACTATTTTCAAACGCTTTATTCGTAAAGGGACACAAAAGTAGGGTTAATACATTCATTCAGATAGTGCACATTGTCAACACTCAATCTAAAGCGCGGGTATATTAATAATCATCATTAAGAAGTGAGCTCTGCTGTTGTCTAGGGGTTAATAGATTGTCCGTTGGAAATATAAAAGTCACTCAGAAGGCTGCCGGCCTCAGCCCTTTGAAAATCGCTGGGTTTCACGTGGGGCGACCGAGAGAGAGAGATTGGGGGGAAGAAGAGAGAGAACTTGCCAAGTCTCGATGAATCTTCCGTGAAATCGGGGGAGCGTTGGTTTCCTCTCCCCGATGTTAGTTAAAGCGGTTTTCTGTGATTCCAGCCACAAATTCCAATCCCGGAATCTAACGCACGTGGCTTCCTTCAGAATGGCTTCCCGCTGCTGCGGGATCACTCTCTCGTGTCTTCTGGGTGCGTCTGAGGGGCTGTCCCCCTGAGACTCTCCTTTATACTTCCTCACGGGGTCGCAGGTGTCAATCAGGTTGGGATGATGCAATCTCTCTCTCAACCAGCCCACCTTGCCCAAGGGCTTTTCACGTGGTCTCCATGAGACAATAGTCGCTGTTGTCTTTATTCTGTATCCCTGGCTTAGGACCTGCAATTTGGCATGTTTCTCTCTCTCTCTCTCTCTCCTACTGGGTCTACTGACCCCCCCCCCCCTTTCGACGGGTGCTCTTGCGATTCTCACAAAGGAGGGGGGCTGGGATCATAACAAATGGCTCTGGGCCTGTATTCACTGGATTTCAGAAGAATGAGGGGTGACCTCATTGAAACCTATCAAATGGTGAATGGCCTTGATATAGTGGATGTGGAGAGGATGCCTCTGTGGTGGGAGAGTCTAAAACCAGAGGACACAGCCTCAGAATAGAGGGGTGTCCTTTTAGAATGGAGATGAGGAGGAATTTCTTTAGCCGGAGTGTGGCAAATCTGTGGAATTCATTGCAACAGGCAGCTGTGGAGGCCAAGTTTTTACGTACGGTTAAGGCAGAGGTTGATGGATTCTTGATTGGTCAGGGCATGAAGAGATCAGGGAAGAAGGCAGGAGACTGGGGCTGGGAGGGAAAATGGATCTGTCATGATGAAATGGTGGATCAGACTTGATGGGCCAAATGGCCTAATTCTGCTCCTAAATCTTATGGTCTTATGTGCTTGGTGGTGGGATCCTTCATGAGATGACAGATGTTACAGAGAATTATATGATGCATGTGGAGGCTATTGGGATGGGGTAGTGGAGTACTATATGGGCCCCAAGTTAACACACCTTCTGTAAGTTGAAAGCTCTGTAAATCTGGCACCCTGAAGCACTACCATGAATCTTAGAATAGCAGCCGTGTGTGACGCAGCCAGAACTTGTGGCTAGTGTTTATATAGCTGAGTCCATTGGACAGGCCCTCACCTACTTACTTGTTGCTCTCACACAGTCACAGCTCCTCTCTCGGATATTTTCTCTTTTCCGTCTCAGTCTGGTCTTCAAGGCATTCAACATTGTGGAACTTGTTGTCTTTGCCATTACCTGGGATCCATTCTCAACTATTTCCTTTTTATTCTGACCTATATTATTAAACAAGCATCTACCTCCCAGAGCCAGCCTTCATTACAAAGTACAATTACATCCTATTTTAACATTTTCATTGTGGATTACTGATCTGCACTCTGTGTTTCTGTATTTTCATTCTCATTCCCTTTCATTGGTCGTTCTACTTCCATCAGGAGAGATCAGATGTGAAGCAGAGTCTGGTGTTCATTGTTTTCAATCCCTGTAATGACATTGTGTTTGGGTGAACTTGATCTCTTGGTCTGCCTGTGTGGGTGAGAAGAAGGTGAGTATTAACACTCAACATGATCCATGGCTGCCTCACAGAGAAGCACAAAGACACGGACATCATCTGTCAGTAGGGCCAACTGTGGTCCTTCCCACCTGGGAGCTAATCCTGACCTTCTCTGGCATTTTTACGTGCCAAAGAACAAAGGTAACAACAGGACAATTTCTTTAGTTACAATACAACACACCCAAAATGAGTCCCCAAGCTTCATTCATGCATATGCAAACTTTTCAGGTCAATTGGGTGTTTCCTAATTTTCATTGCCTGAGCTACATTTTAAATTTGATCTACAATTGATATTCAGATTTGAAGATTGGTTTCTGTTGAAATTAATATTTGCTATATTCCACAACTACAGAATACACCCTGACAGTCCCTTCTTTTGGCTTTGCTGGACAAAAATAAATTTGTTCTAGTAAAGGCCAGACATCAAAGAGGATCTAATAAAGTAGGGCAGCAAAAATGCCCTGTAACCCCTTCCACAATTACCTATCATATCCCATATGTACTTCTACATCTACGCTATCTTCCCTAGTGGCTACTCACAAGACTCTAAGCAGAGATTGTTCTAGAAAATTGACCAACAATCTTTAAAACGCAGCTTTGTCACTGGTCTGCCTGTTGCCTCCTTCCCTGCTGGCTGATCGCAGTTTAATCACATTCATATCTTCACCCTCCATTCTCTGATAGTTAAAACTCAGCAGTGGTTTCTCTCTGGTCAGGGACACCAGCAAATTAAATGTATCACACTCTATATCGTGACAAAAGATTGCTGGAATCTTGTAAACTAGCCTCTCAGACCCTCTCATCGGTGTTCAGGAGGGGTTGGGGTGGTCTCTATTTGAATATCTGCAAGGACCTCACCCCGGTGGCACCCCTTTCTGGGCTGTCCATTCGATCGCTGGCTCAACCACTGAACAGTTTACTTGTACTCACCCCCATTCCGACTGGGGTGACTGCCTTCAGACGCTGTGTGTAATTTCAGTCTGCCATTCCATTGACGTTGTGGAACCTGATGTCTCTGCTGTAACTCAGATCCCTCCTCATTTATTTTCCACAATATCTTTTCAGTTTTGAGTGATACAACTAATCATCTACCTTCAGCAACCAGCCTTCATTACCGAGTACAGTTACCGTCACCCTTTAATGTACTATTCACAGCTTGCTGTCATGGTCTCTCGGTGTTTTCTCCAGTTGGGTTTGTTTTGGGTCTGTTTCCGTCAGGTGTGGTCAGGTCTCATGCAGCCGGCTGGTGGTTATCACTTGATTCTCTGCAATGACATTGTTAACGGGAACACTTGATCTCTTGCTCCTTCTGTGAGGGTGACAAGAATCACTGGGACTGCTCACCCACACGGGCATCGTTCATCCGGAGCACCACCTGTGGTTCCATCCACCTGCGAATGAAGCCTGTCTTTTCAGCCAGCTTTCTTACCGTGACTCGGTCACCTGGCTGTGGGGGGACTACCTTCTCTTCTGCTGGCTCTCTCCGATCGGCAACCTGTCACTGCTGTTTTGCTTGATCCTTCAATGTGTTACCCTGGTTACAGTGGTCCTTCACATCACCATGTAATCTTACTAAATCAGCATTTGTAGCTTTTTCTAGTACACTTGTCATTCCTGTTTTCCTGTTCTTCCACTGACCTCCTCACACTGATGTTGGCTGATTTGGTTCCTTTCTGCTTCTTACTGTCCCCTTTCTGGTGAGCCTTTACTTTATTCTCAGCTCCCTGACTGTGCTTGGCCCAACCTTTGAGACCTCCTGACATGATTCCCACGCATCACTCTGTCTCTCCTCACTGCTTAAGGCTACTGTCTCTCTCTGTGGGTCGAACATGTTCTCCATCCTTGCCTTGTCCATGTTAATTCTCCTTTTTCGGAGTCAATGACAGCACCCACCTTACTTACTGTGTCTATCCCCAATACAGTACCCTCATTGTTTGGGCAAACCAAAAATCTACAGGAATCTGCACTCCCTCAATCTCAAGTATCATGGGGCTAACTTCTCTCCGCCCTCATTGTTTCATCTCCTTCACTGGAACTGTAAATCACCTCTCCAATCGTGGGCAAGAGTAGGTTAGTTATCACAACTTCCCTCTTGAGGACGCTGTCCAAAGATGGCCTAAGAGGCCACAACTGTAACAAGTTATTTCCTTTACCATTCTATGTCTATTCCGGCAGTTCCTTGCTAAGTGCCCCTGAAGCAGGCACACAAAGCAAGTCCTAAGTGGCATCTCTTCCCACTTTGCGACTTCTCTTCCCACTCCTCTCATCTATTTCCCTGGCTCTTGATACTATCATGGGGCAGGTCGATTCCACTGCTATCCCCAAATTTAAAACTTCCTGGTGAGCTGAACTCAAGCCTTCCTTCAGTATTTTCAAGAATACTAGGTCATCCCTCCCTGGAGTATCCAGCCCTGAATATGCCTCATAAGCTCCATATTTACATTCTGCATAATCCATGGCAGGATCATCAGCTCGAAAGGCATTTCTCCCCGTGACCACATGGGTTTCCTCTGGGTGCTCTAGTACCTCCCACAGTCCAAAGATGTACCTGTTGGTAGGTTAATTAGTCATTGTAAGTTGTCCCGTGATTAGGCTAGGATTGAAATCGGGGTGTGGGTGGTGCTGCTGAAAGGGCCAGAAGGACTTATTGCACACGGTATCTCAATCAGAAAAATAGACGCTCTCCAAACCACTGATGTTATTGCTCCTTGTTACTCTCTCCTCCTCTGTAGTCACTGCCTCATTTCCCCCTTAAAGACGCGATACATCTGTTCATTGCTGGCATTCCCAGTAGTTGTCCATGTACCATCCTGCACTCCCTGGACCACACTATCCCAAATATTCCTCAGGCACTCGCTTTTACCAACACATGTCTTTGGTTTCCACCTGGTGAAGTTGAATCATTCCCTTGATTTTGTGCCAGAATTCTGAATTCCAGCTGAACAATGTTGACGTCTTCACCTGGCTGAGAAGCTGCCTCCCCTCCTCCTGAAGTCTAGATCGAGAGGTCTCAAACAGATTTGCAAGAGCTGGGGCATCCGTTGGCAGGCTATGGACACGTGTGTGGGGAAAATGTGGCATCTGGCTGAAGACCAAGATAGCAGTCTACAGAGCAGTCATCTTGACCTCTGCTGGATGGCTATGAAACTTGGACCCCATACTGCAGGCACATCAAGATGCTTGACCAGTTCCACCTGCGATGTCTTTGCAATATCATGGGCATCTCATGGCAAGACAGAGTCCCTGCCACAGAAGTGTTACAAAGGGCCGAGAGCTCTGGCGCTGAGACCCTGATCATGAAGGCTCAACTTTGATGACTTGGACATGTGGTCTGGATGGAAGACAACCTCCTTCTAAAGATGGTTTTCTCTTCCAAGCTGGCGCATGGCACCAGAAAGCAGAGAGACCCTACAAAGCACTATAAAGACAGTGTGAAAGCATCGTTGAAGGCATGCAATATGCCGGTGACTAGTCGGGAGGCCTCGGCCAAAATCCATACTGCCTGGCGCTTGGCAGTCTACAAAGGCACCAGCACATTTGAAAAACAGCGGCTGAAGGACCTCGAACAAAAGCGCCAGGACCGCAAGGAGAGACGACCCAACCCTTCAACGTCCGTAACATGCCCGATCTGCAGACGCATCTGCGCTTCCCTGTTCGGGCTCCGTCTCATCAGAGGCATCACTGACGTCATCATTATTCCCGATGGACTTCCAAGAAGAAGACCCACCTTGCAGACCAAAAGAAAATGTTTATTTGTCATATATGTATGCTGGGAAAGCACTGAATCCTTTTTCAATATTTGCTATATTCCATACCTCTAGAAAACACCCTAACAGCTCATTGGGGCATTTTATCCCTATAGATTCCCTAAGGGAGATCCATTCTTCACCCTTTTAGGAATGGGTAGTGGCTAAGACCCACTGAGGTTTGGAGTTGCATGACATCTCACAAGTTTGCTCGTAGTATGTCAAGCTATGTCATCTTTCATTGCTGTGGTAGCTTAGGTAGTTTTTTTATTCTTCATTATACTTCATTGTCACCAAACAATTGATACTAGAGCGTACAGTCATCACAGTGATATTTGTTTCTGCGCTTCGCGCTCAGTGTAAATGGAGTTCTGCAGTCTGCTACTCCTTCTGAAGTCAACAACCAATTCCTTCGTCTTGCTGACATTGAGGGATAGGTTATTGTCTTCGCACCATGCCACAAGGTTCATTGTCAAATCCCTAAGAGCTTACACATTTCCTCTATCACTTACCCTCTGCTCCTTGATGTGAGTCAGCCAGAATTGGAATTCCCCACTGGAAAGGATTTCCTGAGCTAAAATCCTGTGCTGGCAGTAACTGTCATGTTATGAAAGCCTCCAGCCACCAGGCAAAGTGATCTGAGTAGCTTTTCCTCCTACTTCTTTGCAAGGACCCCATGAAGTCCACCTGGACGTATTCCTAGGGCCTCTGTGGTTGTGGCTCCTTTATGCCACTATCTGAGTTATGCTCTGTACAAATAATACATTGTGGATGGAATTTCTTTACATCTTTGTCCATCCCAGGCCTTCTGGAGGATTGTAATCATGCTCTGATTCCCTGATGCATTGCTCCATGGAATCAATTTAGTAGTATTTACCTAATCCACATTGGGATTACATGCCTCCGCATGAGACCAGCTAACATCTAGCCCCACCTTTGCTTTTCCTCTGCCTCCAGCAACTAAACTAGCTGTAGTAGTTTTTTTCTTCATGCTCTGAGGCAAATTGTTTACATCTTGTAAGGTGATCATGCAGTAGTCTGTCAAATTGAGCTTTCCTGTCGTCCAATTCTTCTTTGCATGTGCCCCTTTCTTTTATTTGTGCACCTTGTGTCTCTTGCTGTACCTGACACAAATTTCTCTCCTGTGGCTTCAGCATATCCATGCTAATTCCAATAATAAGCAGATACGAAGCAGGAGAACAGAGCCCATCCATGAGGTCTCCCCTTTGTGATCACCTCAATCTCAGCAAGGCCATAGCGAAGATTTGCACCCACACACACACAAAAACACTCATCTGTACTCTGACTGTATATAGCCTGCCAAACCACAATACGTACACCCTTATATAACCATATGCAACTGTGGGCCCTATCTCATCAAGCTACCCAAATGCTGTCTGTAGCCAGGCCTTTACACAAAGACACACACATTTCACACTTTTATATATAGAGTTCAGCACCCAGACATATTCTACAATATTTCATCACCCATCGTCATTGGCTTTTTTTTAATACTTTTTTTATTGAGTTTTCAAATAATTACAGAAATAAAAAAATATATGAAAAAAAATATATATATACCCTTCCCCCCCCCCAACATCCCTATAGAAAAAAAAGAAAGAAAAAAAAAAGTTTTAAAAAAAGTGCCTGGATATATCGGAAGATCCCCACATGCTCCATGGAGTTCATAATAACTTTAGTATATATATTTATTTATTTCCCCAAATAACCAATTATTTCATCTTTGGAGCACCTATATATTTAATCCTGTCTTTTGTAAATAAGGGCGCCAAATTTTCAAAAATGTTTCATATTTATCTCTTAAATTGTAAGTAATTTTTTCAAGTGGAATACAGCCATAAATTTCTTTCGTCCAACGATCTATACTTATGTATCTAATTTCCAAGTAACTGCAATAGCCTTTTTGGCTACTGCCAGTGCAATTTTTATAAATTCTTTCTGATATTTATTCAACTTAGGTTTCGGTTTTATCCCTTCAATATCGCCTAGTAAAAATAATATTGGATTATGTGGAAGTTGTGATCCAATAATTTGTTCCAATAAAACTCTTAAATTTGTCCAAAAAGGTTGAATTTTAGAACAAGACCAAGTAGAATGTAAAAAAGTACTGATTTCTTGGTTACATCGGAAACACTGATCGGATAAATTTGGGTTTAATTTATTTATTTTTTGTGGTGTAATATATAATTGATGTAAAAATTTATATTGCACTAATCTTATCCGGACATTTATTGTATTTGTCATACTATCATGACATAGTCTTGACCAATTTGTTTCTTCAATTTTAATATTCAAGTCACTTTCCCATTTTTGTCTTGACTTATGGACTCCTTGTTTAATTGCCTGTTTTTGAATCAAGTTATACATACAAGAGATAAATTTTTTAATCTTTCCTTTTTGAATTAAAGTTCCTATTTCATTAGATTTCAGCAATAACATTGTTTGACCTAATTTTTCTCTTAAGTAAGCCCTTAGTTGGAAGTAACAAAAAAGAGTGTTGTTTGATACTTTATATTTATTCTTTAATTGATCAAATGACATTAATATACCTCCTTCAAAACAATCTCCTATATATCTAATCCCTTTTTGAAACCAATTATATAAAAGTTGATTATCCATTGTAAAAGGAATGTCTATTTTGAATTAAAGATCTCTGCTAATAAAGATTTCTTTGTCTCATCATCAACATTTATCTTATTCCATAAGTCAATCAAATGTTTTAATATAGGAGATTCTTTCTTTTCCCGTATCCATTTAGATTCCCATTTATATATAAAAGTAGATTCCCATTTATATATAAAATCTTCTGGTGTATTTTCTCCTATTTTATCTAGTTCTATTCTAATCCATGCCGGTCTATCTCTCTCAAAAAAAGATGCAATAAATCTGAGTTGATTTACTTTATAATAATTCTTAAAATTTGGAAGTTGTAACCTTTCTAGATCAAATTTCCACATCAATTTTTCCAACGATATTCTTGACATCTTACCTTTCCAAAGAAACTTCCTCACATATTTGTTTAACTCTTGAAAAAACTTCTGGGGTAGTTGTATTGGTAGTGATTGAAATAAGTATTGTAGTCTAGGGAATATATTCATTTTTATGGTATTTACTCTACCTACTAATGTTATTGGTAACATTAATCAAGGTCTTCTTGAATTTTTTTCAGTAATGGTAAGTAATTTAATTTATATAAGTTCTTTATATCATTATCAACTCTTATACCTAAATATTTTATACCATTTGCCAGCCATCTAAATTGAGTTATTAATCGACATTGACTATAATCTCCATTAGTAAGAGGTAAAATTTCACTTTTATCCCAATTTATTTTGTAACCTGATATTTTCCCATATTCTTCTAATCTAGAGGATAATTTACGCAACAAGTGCAATGGGTTTGTTAAATAAAGCAGAACATCATCAGCAAATAAGTTAATCTTGTATTCTTCCTGATTAACTCTAAAACCCTTAATATCTGGGTCCATTCTAATTAATTCAACTAATGGTTCTATCCCCAACACGAATAAAGCAGGTGATAATGGACAACCTTGCCTAGTTGACGTTGTTAACTGAAATGGTGTTGAAATTTGACCATTTGTCACTACTTTAGCTTTGGGATTAGTATTTAAGGTTTTAATCCATTTTTTAAAAGATACTCTTAATCCTTATTTTTCCAATACTTTAAATAAAAAATCCCATTCCAATCTATCAAAAGCTTTTTCTGCATCTAATGCAACTGCCACACTCATTTCCTCCCTCTTTTGCGCCAAATGAATTATACTAAATAACCGAGTTACATTATCTGCCGATTGTCTATGTTTAATAAATCCTGTTTGATCCATATGTATTAATTTTGGTAAGTATTTAGATAATCAGTTAGATAAGATTTTTATAAGATTTTTGCTATTATTTTATAATCAGTGTTTAATAAAGGAATAGGTCTATATGATGCTGGCTTTAAAAGATCTCTATTTTTTTTGGCAATACTATTAAAATAGCTGTCAAAAAAGGTTCTGGAAGTTTATGCGTTCTTTCCGCTTGATGTATTAACTCAATAAAAGGAGGAATTAATAAATCTTTAAACTTTTTATAAAATTCAGGCGGAAAACCATCTTCTCCTGGAGATTTATTACTTTGAAGTGATCGTAGGGCTTCTTCGACCTCTTTCAATGTAAAAGGCATATCTAATCCCTTCTGTTCTTCCGTATTTAATTTTGGAAGAGTTATTTGTGATAAAAACCTTTCTACCTTGACATTATCATTTTGTGATTCTGATTTATACAACTCAAAATAAAAATTCTTAAAAGTTTTATTAATTTCTAAAGATTTATAAGTAATTTTATTTACTCTTGTTCGAATTGCATTTATTGTTTTAGAAGTCTGGTCTGTTTTTAACTGCCGTGCAAGGACCTTATGTGATCTTTCACCTAGTTCATAATATCTCTGTTTAGTTCTCATAATTGCTTTTTCTGTTCGGTATGTCTGGAGTGTATTATATTGTAACATCTTATTAATAAGTTGTCTTCGTTTTTCTTCTGTCATATTTCTTTGAGATTCTTTTTCTAATTTTGTAATCTCTTTTTCCAATTGATCTATTTCTATCATATATTCCTTCTTAATTTTAGAACTATAACTTATTATCTGACTTCTCAAATATGCCTTCATTGCTTCCCACAATATGAATTTATCATCAACTGAATGTGAATTTGTATCTAAAAAGAACTGAATCTGCTTTTTCATGAAATCACAAAAATCTTGACGTTTTAATAATATTGAATTAAATCTCCATCTATAAATTGATTCCTCTTTATCTGTCATTGTCAAAGGAGAATGATCTGACAATATTCTAGCTTTATATTCCACATTTTTCACTCTTATCTTGAATATTCGTTGATAATAGGAAAAAATCTATCCATGAATATGTTTTATGTCTATTTGAATAAAATTAATAATCTCTTTCTTTTGGATTAATTCTTCTCCATATATCAATCAAGTTTAAGTCTTTCATCAATGATAGAGTTAATTTTACTACTTTTGATTTTGTGACAACCTTTGTTGATCTATCTAAAACTGGATCTAGACAAAAGTTAAAATCTCCACCTATTAATATTTTGTCATGTGCGTTAGCCAAGTTCAAAAATACCTCTTGTATAAATTTTACATCATTTTCATTTGGTGCATAAATATTCATAATAGTCCATAGTTCTGAAAAAATTTGACAATGTATAATTACATATCTCCCCACCGAATCAATTAATACTTTTTGTATTTTAATTGGTAAATTTTTATTAACCAAAATTGCAACTCCTCTCGCCTTTGAATTAAATGAAGCTGCAGTAATATTTCCAACCCAGTCTCTTTTTAATTTCTGATGTTCTATGTCTGTTAAATGTGTTTCGTGTAAAAAAAGCTATATCCGTTTTCATTTTTTTGTTGTATGTTAAAATTCTTTTTCTTTTTACTGGTCCATTAAGCCCATCAACATTAAAACTTTAAAAATTCAGTAAATTCGTCATTATTTTTAATTATGTTACTCCAATCTATAATAATACCTAACCTTCCAACTTTTGTGGTATCTTGGGACATCTTTTTGAAATTCTCCATGTTGCTATGTGTGTCCCCACCGATCATCCAGGCAGAAAGATAGAAGAAAAATAGAGTATAAAGAAAAAAACAAAATACCCCCCTACTAATGTTGTGAAAAAAAAGAACACAACATTACCCCCCTCTATTGTACGGGTCATGGCAATCGCCATGATTACACACGTGAATCTCGCAGTAACCGATCCAAAGCTCCCCAGCCCCACCGCAACATAAAAAAGTATATATATAAGAAGAAAAAAATACTATTCTCAATTAGTATTTCTGAAATAATTGCTTTTCTCCCCTGTATCATCCTTAAATGTCCATCACTTCCGTTCACTGTCTCTATCTTCATCTTTAATCCATCACGCTTGGAAGTCTCTATGTGTAATTAGCGAATCAACAGAAGTTTTTGTGCAAACTCCTCCGCTTCTCGATAATTGGTAAAAAATCTTCTTTTTCCCTCCTCCAAAAAAATTATCAGCTTTGCTGGGTGATGCATTATAAATTTATAACCCTTTTCCCATAAGACTTTTTTCGTTGGGTTAAATTCCTTCTTTCTCTTCAAAAGGTTATAACTTATATCAGGATAAAAAAGAACTGCCTTCTCTGCTATCATCAATGGCTCATTTCTCTTTTTGGCACATTGGGCAGCCGCCTTCAGGATCTTTTCTTTATCTTGGTACCTTAAGCATTTTATCAAAATTGATCATAGATTTTGATCAGCTTGAGGTTTTGACCTTAAGGCTCTATGAGCCCTTTCAATCTCAATTAGAGTTTCTCCTTCCATTTCCAATTTTTCAGGTATCCATTTTTGAAAAGAATTTATTGGATCTTCTCCTTCTATATCTTCTTTAAGTCCAACAATTTTAATATTGTTTCGTCTACTAAAATTTTCAAGCTTATCAATTTTTTCCATAAATTGTTTTCTTTCTGGTGTCCAGGCAGTAATATCATTTTCCATTTTATTCATTCTTTCAGCTATGTCTTCCATTGTAGTTTCCAAATCTATAATTCTCTTTTCCATTTTTTCCTGTCTTTTTGTCATTTTATCAAACATAATCTCTATATTTGTCATTTTTCTTTTGATTACTTTTAATGCACCTAATTTACACATTATTTGCATCAAAGTCTTTTCTATATTTCCAGAAAAACTTTTACCTCTATCTTCGTCTGATTTTTCCAGAGAATCTGACTCTCTCTCAGATTCACTTTCACTTTCGGTTTCAGTCATAACTGGGATTTGTAGTTCTGGTTGCTCTCATTTGCGCCTGCTCCTTCCTTCACATTTGTGCAGCTCTCATTGGTCTTCCTCCCCAGGGTTGTTCGATGTTGCCGCAACTTCCCGCTCCGTATCGCTGGTGGTATAATGTACCTGAGCCCGCGGTTCTTTGGCAGAAGTGGGCCTTGATTCTGTTCCAACTTGCGTTGTCTTCACGGTAGTAATTTTCTTCATCTTCTGTTTGTGAGGCTTAACTTGAAACAATCCAGAGTAGTTTATAAGTAACTTTTAGAAAGTATTGACTAACTTTTCTTCACTTAAAACATTAGTTTATTGATTTTTTACGGGAGAGCTGGGTTCCAGCGTCTTGATCCTACGTCATCACGTGACGTCCCCATTGTCAGTGGCTTGAACAGATCCAAGCATGGGTGCCACATTTAAAAATGCTCATCCCTCAGGACTGCTGAGGTTGCTGGCCATGTAGAGGGTGATGAATATATCCAGAAGAAATCCCAAATGTGACTAGCGAAACTAAGCTATTGTAAACCAGAAGATTCGCTCGGAAGGTATGCTGTGTTAAATAAATACTTCGTGTGGCTCAGTTAGAACAAGGTGCACTAGTGGAATCTGTGCAAGTGTTGTTCTCACAACCTGTTCCCACGTGGGCTGATGTTACCATGTTTACCCATGGCTTTTAGCCCAAGTTGCACAGAATTGCTGCCTTGCCTGATAGATTTCTTCCCCGCAGTGTGTCTGGGCATTGTTATCTGAGTGTGCTATGAGTAAGTTAGTGGGCTGTCTGCTTTCTTATTTTCATCAGGCCTGTGCCCAGACAGAAGTCCCCATTGTTAGTGAAGCCCTCTGTACTGTTCAGAGGCAGTAATGCAGGGTCCAGTGACACAGACTGAACAACTAATGCCTTGAATATTCCCAGTGTCGGGTTGACGTTTATGAACTTATTTTCCTTTCAGGAATAAAATGCCTGCCCTGTCCAAGTACTTCAGTGATGAGGAGGTGAGAAGCCTACAGTCCATGTACAGTAAAGGTGATGTGGTAACGGTGATCCTTGAACTGAAGCAGAAGGCAGAGGATTTAACCGGTGTGAAGATCGACATTGCTGTGCTGGGTGATGTGGGCTCCGGGAAATCCGCCTTCATCAATGCCATGAGGGATGTTCAAAGTGACGATCCTGAAGCTGCTCCAACTGGGAATGGTGAAGCCAGCAAGGAGCCAACTGCCTATTACCATCCATCCCTGCCAGATGTTCAACTCTGGGATCTCCCAGGATTAAACTCCTTTGGTTTTGAACTGAACCGTTACCTGAAACAAGTGAATTTTGTAAGCTATGACTTCTACATCATTGTGTCTCAGGCACGATTCAGAGAGTGTGATGGTGAGCTATCCAAAAGGATTCAAGAACAACAGAAGGAGTTCTACTACATTCGGTCCAAAATTGACAATGACGCCTATTCTATGCAGATGCAAGGCGTTGACTTCAGTCAAGGGCAGATGCAAATCATCCAGGACTGTCTTAAAAACTTTCAAAATGTCGGAGTCAAACCACCAGCCATTTTCCTGATCTCTAGTTTCAATGTGAAAGAATATGATTTTCCAAAATTAAAGAATACCCTTGCCACTGATCTCCAGAGAATAAGATTAAAAGCTTTCCAGCTCTTGATTGAGAAGATGATGTGGGAAATCCAACTTTGTTCAAGCCACAGGAGGAAGGTCTGGTTGTGGTCTGTCATTTCTGGGGTTCTAGGCTCAATTCCCGCCTCAGGCTTTCCCCTCCTCGCTGCCATTATCTCCACTGTTGCTGGGTGGATTCATATCCGGCGACAGTTTAGCATCCGTGAACAGGAGCTGCGCAGGTTGGCCAACAAGATTGGCCAACCCCTTGCAGTACTCCTTAATACAAGGCAGCCCCGCAGCTGGTTTTCAGCAACTGTTAGCACACTACTGGGGGCCCTCACTGTGGGTTGCACTTCATATAGATTCACACACAATATCTCTCCATGGGCACACTTTGCCATTGGGGCAGTGTCCTCTTTTGCTTTTGCTTTCCACTTTCTAAAGAGCTCACTGTATCACCGCTCGCAAGATGAACGAACTCTTGCCAAGATGGCACTTCAGTGAGATGGCAGTGACCTTTATCAGGCTGCACATCTTCCAGTGGTCCCCATTACCGGTCCAGAATACCACAGTACTCAGAATACCCTCCAACAGTTGGGTTGGGTTTGGAAAAGAGAATCACATCCGTTTTCTACCACCTGATACCTGCACACTTGACATATTGTAGAAGTATCAGTATAGAGATAGCTCAATATAAACTATTGATACCATTCTGTATTTCACTTTTGTTAACTGTAACTTGTTGTTCCATATCATTGGAACTTCTGTGCTTGAAGCTGTGCTGTAACATTCGCAGAAACTAAAAGGGCTCATTTCTCTCTTCGATACGCACACATTTGGGCACATTTGAATCAGTTCCCTGAATGCCTAAACCTGGGCATGATTCCCACAGAGCTGTAATTTGTTGTGATGAAATTTCCCAGGTTCGCTGTTCTAAATAAACTATCACCTAAACATCAGATCACACTATTGTCTTCCCTTGAATTTGTCTGTTCCTTTTCCTGAAGTCCAGAATCACAATCAGGTTTATTTTTGTTGACATAGGTTGTGAAATTTGTTGTTTTGCAGCAGTTTCAAAAATAAATAAGTAATTCCAAAGAGGAATGATGAGTTAGTGTCCGTGGGTTCATGGACTGATCAGAAATATGATGGTGGAGGGAAGACAGCTGTTCCATCAGAATTGGTTTAATATCACCGGCATATGTCATGAAATTTGTTAACCTTATGGCAGCAGTGCAATGAAATACATGATAAATAAATATAGAGAAAATAAACTGAGTTACATTAACTATATACACATGTCTATTAACTAGTCAAGTTAAAATAAATAGTGCAAGATAACAGAAATAAAAAAAGTAGTGAGGTAGTATTCGTGGGTTCAATGTCCATTTAGGAATCGGATGGCAGAAGCTGTCCCTGAATCACTGAGTGTGCACCTTCAGGTTTTTTTTTACCTCCTTACTGAGAAGAGGAAGAGGGCATGAGCAGGGGTCTTCACGGTCCTGTATCTCTTCTGAGGTGGTAGTAACCAGAACAGGGCACGTCCCAGATGGTGAGGGTCCTTAATGATGAATGCTGCCTTCTTGTTGAAGATATCCTCACATGGGGAGGGTTGTATCTGTGAGTCTACGTCCGGTATGCTGCAGAAGAACCCAGGGATCTGATTTTAGCCTTTGCGTTATTAAGGGGTGTGTGTATTGAAATAGCATATTTTTAAAATCAGTCAGAGGTACATGATTCTTTGTATAAATAACTGCCAGCTGTTCCGTAAACAGTTTTATATCAAGTTCTGCAAACATGCATTATCACAGAATTGGTACATGCCTTCAACACACACTAGGTGAGCACACACTAGGGTGTAGTATCACAGACCTGTCAACAGAGAGAGAGCTGCAAAGAGCGAATATACACTGGGTGCTAGCTGACGTCTCAAGAGGGAGGAGAGTAGGGAGGGAGCAAGACGACCTGGATGGGGAGGAATGAAGAGGGAGAGAAAGATTATTTGCTGGTTTGAGAGATATCCACCAGATGGCAATCTTAATAAAGGAATCCGGTTCACTTCTCCACAGAACAAAGTAGACGCGAGCACTACAGTTATTTAAAACATTGGTATACGTTGGACTAACTTAAACAAACATTATTTTTCTAATGCATAGAACTCTGCTGTAGACTAGTTGTTCAACCCCGTCTTTTCACAACAGACGAGAGAGAACTACAATCCCCAGCAAAAAAAACTCCCGTCTCGGCACCTGCGCAAAGAGCGCCAGACAGATGCTTGATTGACCTATATGCAACCCAATCAAAAGAAGGCGTTCTCAGCAGCGCCCTATCGGCGAGCAGCGAACCGTTCCAGGTTTAGGCTGACCTGTGGAGGGAAATAAAGCCAGCGAGGCGGAGCTCCGAGCACAGAGCCGAGAAGTCAACGGCTTGAAGCGGTTGGTTAACGGTGCAGGTAAGGTGGAAAGTCAACCAGCAGTTCGGCAGTCATTGGAGACATATCTTTGCACTAATCTTAGCAGATCTGATTTCTAAATTTCACGTCAGCAGTATTTTCCCGATTTGCTCCGGACTTTTAATTTTTATTTTGTGCAGATGTTGCATTCCGTAGAATTTTTCGGGGGAAATAACTCAGATTTGTTGATCAACATAGAGTGTAACCAGAATCGAGTCCGGTGCTGCCACAGTTGTTTGCAAATAAGTCTGTTGAAATTTAACTTTAAAACAGAATGCACCCTGGTGTGTTATTCATGTCTATCCCAGAGTAAGTAAATTCGCAACGGGAGGCTAAATTGGATGCAGGGAAAGGACTAACGTCAGGGAAAGCGAAGAGGTCTATTGAGTGTTTTCATTTGTAAATGAAGAAGAACGTGTTGTGAAGTACTGAATGAACACCCGTCTGTTTAAGAGAGGTGGCTTTACCGGAGATCAGGTATGTAGAAATTGGGTGCGTTCTCTCTGCGCTGGTTTCAAGTCAAGTTTATTATTGACTGTACATATATGCAATCAAACAAAATAACATTCGTCCGGACCACGGTGCACCCACACTGTGCTTTGCATATTCTTACTCTGGGCAGGGTGCTCCAACTCCTGCAAAGAGGAACTTTTTGGAGGCCGGAAATACGATGTGATCCACGAAAGTTCTTATCCCCTGGCCGCTCCTTATGCGCCATGAGCTAAATTTGTTGACACCAGTTTGCTCCTGAATCGGGAGATTCCTGGTACCGATCCTTGCTGGAAGGGATTTAGCAGAATCCCAGAAGTGAGGTGAGAGGGATTGCCTGAGGGAGCAAGGCAGGATCGATGTTGATATGTTTTCACTTGTAGAGAAGTTTCAAGTAAAGGGTTTTAGTTTCCTAGTAAGGATCTAGTCATATGCACCAGAGATTTATTTTCTGAGGGCATTGCATCGGGCGGCAACCTGGCCGTTTCTTCAGCAGTTGTCTCTCTCTCACGAGGTCAAGTTGCTACTCGACGCTCAAGCCAGCACGGGTGGAGGCGTGCAAGGACGGCGTCGAACCCGGGGCCATGCCTCTAAGTACTCTACACCACCGGCTGAGGGCATCGAATCCTTGGAATTTCGGTTTTGCCCTAGAAAACTAATTAGAGTTATTTAATTTTTGAAAGTTTGGAGAATTGGCACAGAAGGGAGAGTGAGGCCAAGGGTAGGACAGCCATGATCATCTTGAATGGTGAGTTAGGCTTGACGGGCCGAGTGGCCTATTCGTGCTGCTACTTCTTGTGTTCCTGACCTCATGGGAACATCGAGCGTAACATCCAACAGTCTTGGTGAAACTACCCGGGAGTACAAAGGGGCAGTCACTCCAGAGGTTGAAATGAAACCTCTCTCAAAAAAAAGTTGTGGTTATTGGAGGTCAATCAACCCAGCTCTCAGACATTAGGATTTCCATGGAGTGTACTTCTCGACCTGATCACCTTCAGCTGTTTCATCAATCAAATACATGGGAGGTTTTTAAAAGAGGTTTAGAGTATGAAGAAGATGGAGGGATATGGACATTGTGTAGGTAGGAGGGAATAGTTTATGGTTTACTTTTTAGCTGTCTCAGCTCTGCGTTGTGGGCTGAAGAACCTGCTCCTGTACTGTACTGCACTGCTCTGCTTGGTCTTTCATGAGAAGCAATTCTGTCTGCAACTCTGCAGATATTGTAGCACTCTGTGTCCCAAGTGTAGCATAGCCAGATGGTATTCAAGCAAAGACCATTGAATGACAATCTCTGACTGGGAGAATCTGCCACTTCATTCTGCCATTTGGAGACTGACACCAGTAATTCCACCAGAAGGACAGCGGAGGCAATGAATCAGTGTACAGGAGTGCCACCACTGCACACCACTCTGGTGTGAGGTGGGGCAGTCTGTGTATCTGTATTTCATAGGTGGGGCCTCTCTAGTTGCTTGTTAGTTTAGAAAGCTGCATAACACTTCGTATTGCTCTTAGATTGCCATGAATGCTTTCATGGATAGAGCATGTGTCAAACATGTCATTAAGTTACTTCTTTCCTCTATGTAATAACCCCTTGTCCCTCATCCTGAGTTAGGTCCAATTTACTATTTGAGTGTTTGCCATTTCTCTTGGCACCTCTTTTTCTCTTGGGAAAAGTTTGTAAATGACAAGTATGTTTTTTTTGTTCAGTTACAGTGAACAGCAAAAGATGTCAGACCAACCGGATGATACTCAGAAACAGACCATGATGGAGGTGAAGAATTTTAAAAGGAATAGCTTAAGGAAGACAGAAACCACTGAAAAAGTTGTGCTGCCGACAAAAGAGGGTGTGTATTGTTTTTGTGTGTGTGAGTGTGTGCACTGTGTGTGAGTGTGAGCACTGTGTGTGTGTGCGTGTGCCTATGATGTGCACTGTGTGTGTGTCCCAGCTACCCTGTACATTTTGAAATAAAATCTGCAAATCATAACATGAGAAATTATACAGATACTGGAAATCCAAAATGCTGGAGGAACTCAACAGGTCAGTAAGCATCTATGGAAATGAATAAACAGTCAATAATTTGGGCTGAGACCCTCCTTTAGGACTGGAAAGGAAGGGTGAAGATGCCAGAATTAAAAAGATGGGGAGTGGAAGGAGGCTAGCTTGAAGGTGATGGGTGAAGTCAGGTGGCTAGGACAGGTAAAGGGCTGGAGAGGAAGGAAACTGGTAGGAGAATTGACCATAGGAGGAGGGGATCCAGAATGAGGTGATAGGCAGGTGAGAAGAAGTAAAAGGTCAGAGTGGGGAATAGAATAAGAGGTGAGGGGAGGGATTTTTTTTCCCTGAAAGAGAAATCAATATTCATGCCATCAGGCTGGGGGCTACCCAGATAGAATATAAGCTGTTGTTGTTCCACCTTGAGGGTGGCCTCATCTTGGCACAAGAGGATGCCATGGACTGGCTTGTCAGAACGGGAATTGGAATTAAAACTGTTCGGCCACTGGGAAGTTCAGGTTTTGGCAGATGGAGCAGAGGTGTTTATCAAAGCTGTCCTCAGTTTACGACAGGTCTCACCAATGCAGAGGAGGCCACATGGGGAGCACCGGACACAGTAGACAGCCCCAGAAGATTTGCAACTAAGTGTTGCCTCACCTGGAAGGACTGTTTGGGGCCCTGAATGGAGGTGAGGAGGTGAATGGACAGGTGTAGCACTTTGGCCGTTTTGCAGGAATAAGTGCCAGAAGGGGATTAGTGGGGAGGAGCAAATGGACAGATGAAATGCTAAGAATAATAGTTGGTGTGAAATATCTGTGGGGTGAGTTAATATTTTAGATCATTGCTGAGGATCCTAGTTGTCTTTATTTCAGATTTCTGGTGTCTGTATTTTGCTTTCACTCTAGTAATTGGCAGTGTGACCTTTGCTAGAGAAGGTTTGTCAGGCAGGTGAAGGGTCGTGGTTTTGTTGCTCGTGTGGTAGGGTCTGGTTTCGCGGAGGTTCCTGGAAATGCATGGGTTGGGGAGGATGTGGTACTGCCGTGACCACCCTCAGCTTGCAAGGTCACGGAGTCTGGAACAAGGGGGATGTAGATGTTTGGGAGCCCATTCAGTGTGAGAATGAAGTCAACTGCAGGAAATGGTTACTGAACTCTGCTGTGGCTGAGGAGATGGATGAGCAGTCATTTGCCACAGGCTTGTTGTTACTAATCCCAAGTAGGTGCTTCCCTGTCCTAGAAGAGAGGGGGACCAGAGTCTGTGACTGGGCTGGATGATAATTAATATGCCTGCCAGTGGTTCGGTGTGGAATTTCAGTGGCTTGGATATTATTAAATGTGGTGTATATGAATTACAGGCTCAAATAAGTCATTCAATATCACAATCATGCTAGCCACAATACAGTAATCCCAGTAAGTCCATATTCCTCTACGCCTTGCCTGTTTGTGCCTATATCAATTTCTCTTAAACATGATTGTATCCAATTTCCACCACCACCTCTAGCAGCACATTCCAGATATTGACTGCCTTTTGTCCCCATCATGGGGGATAAATTCTTAATATTTACCCTACGTAGCCCCTTTTTAAAAATATTTCTATCAGTCTACTCCTCTGTTCCACAGTAAACACCCTTTCTATCCAATTGCTCCCCATGTCCAAAGTCCTCCAACAATGATTTAATGAAGGTTATTGGATGAATGTCACAGTTTGCTAGGCTAGTGTTATTCTAGTTGTGACTGCCAACAAGCTGTGCATTCATGTCCTTGCTCCTTTATACCAGATTGAGATGTAAGCTCCTCGACTGTCCACTTGTGTGACTTACCAGAGTGCTGCAGATGGGCAACCTGCCTCCTTGCCACCGTACTGACAGGGATTCCATCAATATTGGGCGTGCATTTCATCTCGGCTGCTTTACAGACCTCTCCACGTCATAAAGTTAGATCGCCATGGTAATGTAGCAGTTAGCATGACACTTTTAGCTTGGGGCGTTGGAGCTCGATTCCAGTGCTGCCTGTACGAAGGTTGTACAACCTTCCTGTGGAGTTCCTGCAGGCACTCTGGTTTCCTCACACAGTCCAAAGATCTACTGTTTATTAGGTTAATTGGTCATTGTAAATTGCCCTGTGACTAGGCTAGGGTTAAATAGGTGGGTCGCCGGGCAGTGCGGCTCATTGAGCCAAAAGGGCCTGTTCCATGCTATTTTTTTAGAAAAAAGAAAGAAAGCATAGAACCAGGTTCTTCAAGCACAACATGTTAGACACCACATAAATTTCTGTACAACTCCTATTTGCCAGCCTTCAATGTGTTGGTATTTCAAGTACCTATTGAAATACTACAAAAATATGAGAGAGTGCCTCAAGCAGTGCATTCCAGACCCTGGCTGCAACAAGTTCTTCCATTGTGTCAATGTTGCCGCCAGTTAGAAGCTGTAACTGCCACTCCTGCTCTTGTGTGGCTTTGGTACAGGCTGGTTAAAACCAGGTACAAAATTGAACCCCATGAACATTTGGAGACACAATGAATACTGTGCTCCCTACAGACATCATGATTGTGTGGCTGTGTGAATCTTTCAGGCACCCTGCATTGGATCAAACAAGGTCAAGTGAATTAACACAACATCATAGGCCACGGGGCATAGAATAAGGTGCTTCTCCTCACCTGGCAATCCTCCCTTTCCATGTAATATTATCACGCCTGAATTACACTCAGCCTCAATTCTTGTGCACCAGTTCCCTATGGCCCTAAATTGTCTGATTGTTTAAAAATGTACCCATATCCCCTCTTATAAAAACCACCAAATAGTCCATCCTTCTCAACCCTGGATAGAGAATTCTTCTGCCATTCCAGAGCTACTGTCTGATTAAGAGTGTGAGTGTGTGTGTGATCCTTTGCCATCTTCAGCTGCAGTGGTGTGCTTATCTGCAGGAAGATGTTATCTTGCACTAAGTCACAACTAACTCTGGTTTGGAGGTGTGTTTTTCCTCGGCTTCGCAGCTGTCATGTCTTGTGCACCTCTCCAAAAACAACAAAGGCAATTATATAAGTACACAAAAAGGAAAACAAATTGAAGCAAAGGGTGGCTTCATTCTGTGAAAGGGAAGAACGATGGGCTACTGGAGTGAATCCTCTCCAATGCTGCAGGATTCTATGACAATAAATATTAATCGTCAAGACTATTGAAATTTTCTGCAGTTAGAACTGCAATATTTCATTAATTTAGGATAGTGGTTAAATTGATTTGCACATCACAAATAGATCTTTCACTCATGCATCAATTAATTAACCTAATAAGAACTGCATCCAAAAGCAATTACCAAAGATGAGTTCTTCCTATTGAATACCATGCATCCATTTAAAGTTAATGGAGTGGTGACTTTGCCCAGGGGAATGGCCATATGGATGACAGAAAAATTAATGAAAAACTGATCTGGAAATGTAATTGTAATCACTGCCTGTATGGTCTGAATATTTATCTGTTCTGTGAGTATTACAGGAACACAAATGTATGAACATATGAGCAGGTACCTCTCAGAGCAACTCCACCATTCAATGTGATCATGGCTGATCTGTCCCAGGCTTGTCTCTTCTTCTATGCTAGTTTTTCATAACCCTCAGTTCCCTAATCTCACAAAACTTTGTTGACTTCCTCCTTAAATCTCCTCAGTGATCCAGCCCTCAGTTTTCTGAGGCAGAAAAAGTCACTCCACTCTCTGAGAAGAAGGTTCCTACAGACCTCCATCTTAAATAGCTGCCCTCTAATCTTGTAACTGTATCCCTTTGTTGGAGACACTTCCACTGGTGGAAACATCTCACCATTTGCCCTGTGATGCTATCTTCAAACATGCTCTCAATCCCACTATTCTGAATGCCAAAGAATAGAACCATATCTTTTAGCTGCTTGTGATCAGACATTTTTCTCATCCATATAATTAAAGTGGCGAATGACTTTCCCATTCTAGAATATCATTTCTTGTATAACAGCACCAACACTATGATAGTACTCTAGATGTGTCCTGACTAATGCCCTATACAATTGTCAAATACTTATCCATTTATCATTCCAAATTATTAAACATAAATATGATAAACCTTCCCAACCACTTGGTGCAGTTGCTTGTTAACTTTGTGATTCATGTACACTAACATTTGCTGTAGATCTCTCTCTACTCCACACACTTCTATTTTTCCTCTATTTGAATATCAATTTAACATCAGATTCCTCTTATAAAAGTGCACAACCTCACATTTTCCCACGTTAAATTTCATTTACTACATTTTTGCCCACTCACTCAACCTATCGATATCCTATTGCAGAGTCTAAAGCTGCTTACCACAGCATGCCCTCCCACCTATTTCTGTGCCATCAGTAAATATGGATGCCTCCACATGTCTTAGTATAGCTAGTAAACGTTTGATGGTCAAAACACATCAAAGGGCACTCCACTAGTTGCATCCTTCAAGCTTGAAAAAAGAGCCATTTATTCTGACTTTGTCTTGTTTGTGATAACAAGTTTTCAGTTCATGTTAACACACCTCCCCAAACCCCATACTACAAGGGTCTTGTGTGCCACCCTTTTATGTGAATCCTTGTCAAATGTCTTCTGAAAAACAATTTGTAGAACACACAAAATGCTGGAGGAACTCAGCAGGTCAGGCAGCATCTATGGAAAGGAGTACAAAGTTTTGGCTGAAATGCTGACTGTTTACTCTTTTCCATAGATGCTGCCTGGCCTGCTGAGTTCCTCCAGCATTTTGTGTGTGTTGCTCAGATTTCCGGCATCTGCAGATTCTCTCTTGTTGGTGATTGGATAAATAAACTGTAATTTGTTTCTCTATTGACTCTGCCTTTTGAAGAACCCTAGCATATTTTGTCACAGGCTTTACTATTCTGAATTGGTTTGATTACAAGAAGCTTTCCAATTGACTGAGTCTTTCATGATTATAGACTTCAACAACTTCCCAACAACAGGAGTTAAACTAGTTTGCTTATATTTTCCTGCATTTTTTTACCTTCTTTTGTCTTGAAGGAAAGAGCCACAGTTGTGTTTTGTTTTCTTAGTTGTGGGATTGGACCGCGCCTTGAACAACGAACAGCACCACTATCTCTGCAGACACTGTAAATCCTAAGGTGCAAACCATTGGGTGCTAGTGAATTATCTGCCTTTAGTTCCATTAGCTTTTCTAATGCTTTGTAACAAGCAGTACCTTCAGAGACATTATCCTTCTATGCTTATTACCTTTCTGATATCGGGATATCTTCCAGCACAAAATACTGATTTAACATAACTGCCATTTCTCATTCCCCAAAGTTAATTTCCTCGTCAGACTCTCCAAGGGTCCATTCCTTATCTTAGCTATCCCTTATTTATCTATCCATACAGGTTCTTGATGTTTGTTTTGATGTCACTTGCCAATTTCAGATCATAATCAGTGTACAAATTCCTCCTCAGCTTTCTAGCCTTGTGCTGGTGCCTGTGCAATTCCCCATCCTCGAGCCCACCTCCAGCCCTTGCCCTTTGTAAGCTCTAGGTTTAGGTTTAATTTTGTTTTCATAACCTCCTTTATTAAACATAGACGGTTCATCTTTCGCAGGGAATCCCTCTTTGATATTGGGATAAAGTTCTTCTGAGCAGTATAAACTAGCTGCTTAAACAGCTGCCAGTACTCATACTACCCCTGAGCCTACTTACCCATGTCCACTCCAAAAAAAACCTCAATCTCTTTACTTAAGTGGAAGGTAAGTATGTTGAATTATGGAACATTAGTTTAATTTTCTAAGCTTGCTCGAACTTGGACTGTAATATTTCAAGGAGTAAGGGAATTAGAAATGAAATAGCTTTTTTATTGAATCTAGCATGGAAATTACTGCTTCTACTAAAAGATAATCTGAACACTTGGATATTCAAAATGATCATGAAACTAAACAGAGTTGGCATGGAATTATCAAGCTTTAGGACGTACCATAATTTAGTTGGAAACTTTGTCACTGGCGTGATGTGTAATGCAAGATTGATGAGCATTGCTCATATGGGATTTGGTAAGAACTTCATACCATGCCACATGAGATCAGGAAAAAGGAGATGGAGGATGGGCTGGGAGACAGTTGGCTGTTTGAAATGGAGATGAAAGGGATTTATTTTTAAAATGGTGGGGTTTTGGGAGAGGGCTAGACAATATTACTGAAGGAGCTATACCATTGCTTCAACTTTATTTTGAGGTGGCACTTAAGCCTTGAGTACTTGGTGCTCCCATTATCTAAAATGTCCATTAAAATATTTGTGGTATGCTTTGTGCCACATGAAAATTCTTTAACTTATTGGCTGATCAGGTAGTTGACTGGTTATCATGCTCTTGTTGGCAATGTCAAAGCTCAGTCTGATGTTGGAGAAGGGCAGTTCAGATGTTCTTCTGCCTTTGGCATAGTGAAGAAATAGTGGTTTTATTGTGAGAGCTGGAGGGACCCAGAAGAGAAGAGTTCTTAAAATGAAGGCAGCTATGGCGTGGGTGGAATTGAGGCACATTCTCACCCCTAATAACCCTCTCTTCCAAACATAAAGGGTGTTAGTTGCACAATACTGTTAAGGTCAGGATTATATCTGTTAGGTGAAAATTTTGTGTACTGTGCAAGAATGCCGACGATGGAGTTGAGTTCCAGGCATGCCTTAGAATTAAATGAACAAACATCCTTCAGGGGCTGAACAGCCTGTTCTATGTGTGCACTTGGAATTATTCCACATTTCAAACAAAACTCTTAAAACCGACCTGATCTAAATTAATCCTGTATGTGAGTGTGTGTGGTGGTGGTGGTTGGGGGAGTGTGTTTTAAGGAATTTCACAGCATTCCTTGTTCCAAATTTCCTTCCCACACGCTGATTATTCTCTGAGGCTTTGGGAAGGCACCACCAGCCCCTTTCCCTGGTTTCACTGTTAATTACCAGCATATTGTCACCCTCAGCAGAGGTTGACCTCCTGTTACAGTTCTGGATATCGGCCATGCATTTTCAAGGAAATCTGCACCAAATTGAATCTGGAATGAAGAACAAACTCCACATGCATAATTTTAACCAGTACACCCCAGTATTTCAGAATGAGTTCATGAATGTTTATCAAATTTATTTTTTAAAAGACTTGGAAATCAAGACTAATTCAAAACTAATGCAAACAAAGTGACTTTTTTTTATTGCACAATCCAGCAGTGGGTTGGATTAATGTTCAGCTGATAGCTGGACAGATTAAAGCCCCTGCAGGCGCAAGGGTATCGACTGTTCCCTTTAGTAGGAAGTTGGTGTATTTACCTATTAGAAAGCAGCCCCGTTCGCAATTGGTGATGTTCCTCTGTTAGCAGAGATTTGGCTGGCTAACCGGATTCCTGTTGTTGCAGTGATTCAGCAAGAGAAGGATGCAGATAAAACAACCTCCTGATAGAAGCTGGTTCCCTGCTGCTTCGCCGATGTGCATTCCAAATGCCAACCAGTTTGCTTTATACACAAGTCCGGCACGTTCATAATCAGAGCACTGTGCCTTGAGGACCCTCGCCTTCCGATATTCAGGGCACATTCCATTTGTATTTGGTGATTATATCTTCTGTTGTTTGTTTGTTTTGCTTTTGACACCGCTTTGAGCGCAGAAAAGTGGGAGTAATGTAGGCCAGGGTGAGGGTGGCAGATACTGGGTTTTTGCATGGCAGATCCCAGCTGGGTTTAGACAATGTAATGGTGATTTGTGGCTGGTCTTTTTATTTTTGCCTTCCAATTTAAAAAAAACACACAAAACTTAATTCATTGTTTAATATGGAAAAGAAATAAAATGTACATTTGAAATAAACTGATCTTGTTTTGTCTTTGGTATCAAGAGTTGCAGTCTGATTTTGGGTTGGGTGAATACAATTTCTGAAAGAGTGCTTTCCTCAGAAGTGAGATATTTAAATACAGTACAGCTGGACAAAAGAGCTACACTACACAAATGTTTTGCTAAAACGGGTGATAACTCGAGCTGAAGTTCATGGGAGTTTACTGTATGTAAAATAACTTGGTACATAAGATAGTTACACTTGGACGTCCTAATGCTATACGTGATGATGATGATGTCGACTCAGGCCTAAGAGGCCAGCGTCGGGCATTTTCATGCTTTACAAGGCATAAAACGACGGCATGCCACTCCTCACACAGAGATTTCGCAGTATTTTTCTTTATTTGATGAGGTCGAGTTGTGAGCTCAACACTCAACCCGGCACAGATGGGAAGCGTACTCAGGACTGGATTCGAAGCCAGGAACCTCCGTTCCAGAGTCCAGCACTGATGTCACTGCGCCAACAGACATAAGTGTTGGCGCATCTTCACCTCTGCTATACAAGAGGGTATCTAAGCAAGGCATTTTCCCATGCTGAGGTATATAGAGGTGAAGATGATCATGGGCCTTGCCTAATTTAGGGGAGGAAACTATTGGAGAAACAGCCATAGTGAAAGGGGGGCTCTCACAAAACTTGTCAAAGTAGCTGTTTGAATGTACTGTCAGAGAAAATTTATCCCACAGCTATAGGAAAACGTGGGTTCCCCTGGAGTACATTAAGAGCTCAAAGAGGTAACAATGAAGGGTTAAGGTTAACATCAAGTGATGATCTCAGCAGTAGAGTGTGGTGGGCAGTCAGAGGGATAGTAGTGTGAATGAGAGCAAAGGGGTATTAAGTGATAGTAATGAGCACAATTTACATCTGTGAACAAGAAAAGAGAAGTAGAATGTTTAGCCCATCAAGCCTGTCCCACCATTCAACATGACCGTAGAGAAGTACAGCACAAAAACGGGCACTTTGGCCCATCTATTCATGCTGAACCATTTAAACTGCCTACTCCCATTCGCCTACACAGGGTCCATAACCCTCCTTACCCCTACCATCGAGCTCGCATACACCACACTGCCAGCCTGATCCACATTTTCACTACCCTCTGAGTGAAGCAACTTCCCCTCGTGAGCCCCTTAAACTTTACACCTCTTACCTTTTAACCCATGACCTCTAGTTGTAGTCCCTCCTAGCTTCAGTGGAATTAGCCTGTTTGCATTTACTCATAGTTTTGAATACCTCTATCAAATCTTCTCTCAATCTATGTCCAAGGAATAAGGTGCTAACCTATTCAATATTTCGTTATTATTCAGGCCTTTCAGTCCCGACAACATCCTTTAAAATTTTCTCTGTACTCTTAGTTACATCTTTCCTGTAGGTAGGTGACCAAAGCTGCAGACAGTACTCCAAACAAGGCCTCACCAATGTCTTATACAACTTCAATATAACATCCCCTCTCTTGTACTCAGTACTTTGATTTATGAAGGCCAATGTGTCAAAAGCTTTCTTTACGGCCCTATCTACTTGTGATGCCACTTCAATGAATTATGCTCCTGTATTCCCAGATCCATTTGTCCTACAGCACTACTGTTAGTCCTACCAAATTGCAGAACCTTGCACTTGGCTGCATTAAATTCCATCTGCCATTTTTCAGCCCAGCTGGTCCATATCCATAAGACCATAAGACATAGGAGCAGAATTAGGCCATTTGACCCATTGAGTCTGCTCCGCCATTCAATCATTGCTGATCCTTTCTTTTTTCTCCTCCTCAACACCAGTTCCCAGCCTTCTGCCCGTAACCTTTGATGACAGACAGACAGGCAGAGGGTTTTGTTACAGTCATACCAACCAAGAATAGTGTAGAAATATAGCAATATAAAACCATAAATAACTAACTAACAATAAGTAAATTATTCCAAGTGGAATTAAGTCCAGGATCAGCCTATTGGCTCAGGGTGTCTGACACTCCGAGGGAAGAGTTGTAAAGTTTGATGGCCACAGGCAGGAATGACTTCCTATGACACTCAGTGTTGCATCTCGGTGGAATGAGTCTCTGGCTGAATGTACTCCTGTGCCTAACCAGTACATTATGGAGTAGATGGGAGTCATTGTCCAAGATGGCATGCAACTTGGACAGCATCCTCTTTTCAGACACCACTGTTAGAGAGTCCAGTTCCACCACCACGACATCAGTGGCCTTAAGAATGAGTTTGTTCATTCTGTTGGTGTCTGCTACCCTCAGCCTGCTGCCCCAGCACACAACAGCAAACATGATAGCACTGGCCACCACAGACTCGTAGAACATCCTCAGCACCGGCAGATGTTAAAGGACCTCAGTCTCCTCAGGAAGTAGAGACCAAGTCCACTCAAGAACCTATCAATCTCTGCCTTAAATACACCCAACGACCTGGCCTCCAAAGCTGCATTTGGCAACGAATTTCACAAATTCATCACCCTTTGGCTAAAGAAATTTCTCAGCATCTCTGAAAGATTCTCATCTTTTGAAAGGGCACCCCTCTATCCTGAGGTTGTTCTCTCTTGTCCTAGACTCTCCCACCATAGGAAATATTCTTTCCATATCTATTCTGTCTAGGCCTTACAACATTCAAAAGATTACAATGAGATCCCCCTCATCCTTCTGAATTCTGGCGAATACTGAAACAGACATTAAGTGTTCCTCGTATAATAACCCTTTCATTCCTGGAATCATCCTTGTGAACCTCCTCTGGACCTTCTCTAATGCCAGCACATCTTTTCTACGATGAGGGGCCCAAAACTGGTCACAATACTCAAGGTGAGGCCTCACCAGTTCCTTATAAAGCCTCAGCATCACATCCCTGCTCTTGTATTCTAGACTTATTGAATGAATGCTAACATGGCATTTGCCTTCTTCACCACCGACTCAACCTGCAAGTTAACCTTTAGAGTGTTCTGTACAAGGACACCCAAGTTCCTTTGCATCTCAGATTTCTGGATTTTCTCCCCTTTTAGGAAAAAGTCCATACATTTATTTCTACTATCAAAGTGCATGACCATACATTTTCCAATGTTGTATTTCATTTGCCACTTTCTTGCCCTTTTTTCTAATCTGTCCAAGTCCTTCTGCATCCTACCTGTTTCCTCAACACTACCTTTCCCTCCACCAATCTTCATATCATCTGCAAACTTGGCAACAAAGCCATCTATTCCATCATCTAAATCATTTATATTCAGCATAAAAAGAAGTGGTACCAAGACTGAACCGTGCAGAACACCACTAGTCACTGGCAGCTAATTAGAAAAGGATCCATTTATTCCCACTCACTGCCTCCTACCAATCAGCCAATGCTCTAACCATGCCAGCAACTTACCTGTAATACAATGGGCTCTTAACTTGGTAAGCAGACTTATGTGTGGCCCCTTGTCAAAGGCCTTCTGAAAGTCCAAAGATGCAACATTCACTACAACCCCTTTATCTATCCTACTTGTAATGTTCTCAAAGAATACCAACAGATTCGTCAGGCAGATTTTCCCTGAAAGAAACCATGCTGACTTTGTACTATCTTGTCCTGTGTCACCAAGTACTCCATCACCTCATCTTTAACAATTGACTCTGACATCTTCCCAACTGAGGCCAGACTAACTGGTCTATGATTTCCTTTCTGCTGCCTTCCTCCTTTCTTAAAGAGTGGAGTGACATTTGCAATTATCCAGTCCTCTGGCACCATGCCAGAGTCCAATGATATTTGAAAAATCATTTCTAAATCCTCCACTATCTCTAACACTACCTCTTTCAGAACCCTAGGGTGCAGTTCCTCTGGTCCAGATGACATATGTTCCTTTAGGTCTTTCAGCTTTTCAAGCACCTTCTCTCTTGTAACAGTAACTGCACCCACTTCTCTTCCTTATAACCATATATAACCATATAACAATCACAGCACGGAAACAGGCCATCTTGGCCCTCCTAGTCCGTGCCGAACCCTTAATCTCACCTAGTCCCACCTACCCGCACTCAGCCCATAACCCTCCACTCCTTTCCTGTCCATATACCTATCCAATTTTACCTTAAATGACACAACTGAACTGGCCTCTACTACTTCTACAGGAAGCTCATTCCACGCAGCTATCTCTCTCTGAGTAAAGAAATACCCCCTCGTGTTTCCCTTAAACTTCTGCCCCCTAACTCTCAAATCATGTCCTCTAGTTTGAATCTCCCCTACTCTCAATGGAAACAGCCTGTTCACGTCAACTCTATCTATCCCTCTCAAAATTTTAAATACCTCGATCAAATCCCCCCTCAACCTTCTACGCTCCAATGAATAGAGACCTAACTTGTTCAACCTTTCTCTTAACTTAATTGCTGAAACCCAGGTAACATCCTAGTAAATCGTCTCTGCACTCTCTCTAATTTATTGATATTTTTCCTATAATTCGGTGACCAGAACTGCACACAATATTCCAAATTTGGCCTTACCAATGCCTTGTACAACTTTAGCATTACATCCCAACTTCTGTACTCAATGCTTTGATTTATAAAGGCCAGTGTTCCAAAAGCCCTCTTCACCACCCTATCTACATGAGACTCCACCTTCACACACTACAACATCAGGTATACTGCTAGTGTCTTCCACAGTGAAGACTTGATGCAAAATACTCATTTAGTTCATCAGCCATCTCCTTGTCCCCGTTATTATTTCTCCTGCATCATTTTCTAATGGTCCTATTTTTTTCTCTCATTTTTTAGAAATTTTTAACATACTTGAAAAAACTTTTGTTATCCAGTTTAAAATTATTTGCTAGCTTACTTTCATATTTCATCTTTTCCCTTCTAATGAGTCTAAAAGTTGCTCTCTGCAGGTTTTTAAAAACCTCCCAATCCTCTATCTTCCCACTAATTTTAACTTTGTTGTATGCCGTTTCTTTTGCTTTTACAATAGCTTTGACTTCCTTTGTCAGCCATGGTTGTACCATTTTACCATTTGAGTATTTCTACGTTTTTGAAATACACATGTCCTGCACCTTCCTCATTTTTCCCAGAAGCACACGTCATTGCTGCTCTGCTGACATCCCTGCCAGCAGCTCCTTCCAATTTACTCTGGCCAACTCCTCTCCCGTTTATCTTGAATGCCAAATGTCTGAACCTACTTGTCCAACATCCCATGCAAGACCCTTGTCAAAAATCTTACTAAAATCCATATAAACAACATTCATTGCCTTGCCTCCATCAACTTTCATGGAAATTTCCTTGAAAGGATTCTTTAAGATTGGTAGTATTTCATGTGTGCCCTTATCGACCTTCCTATTCTGAAACTCCAAGTCCTACACAATAAAAGCCAATGTATGATTTGCTGCTTGTTGGACCGGCTTGCTGACGTACTATGGTTCATTAACTCGAGCACATGGAACCCTCTGAAGGAAAGCATGCAAAAAACTGCAGATGCTGGAATCGGAAACAAAAATAGAAATGCTAGAACAACTAGAGCAAGAGCAAGAGGATAAGACATGAGAGAAAAGGACCAATCAAATGTGACAGTGGAAAAATGTGTATGGAACCAGAGGAGATAGCAGAGATACTTAATGAATACTTTCCTTCAGTATTCACTATGGAAAAGGATCTTGGTGATTATAGGGATGACTTGCAGCAGACTGAAAAGCTTGAGCATGCAGATATTAAGGAAGATGATGTACTGTTGCTTCTGAAAAGCATCAAGTTGGATAACTCTCCGGGACCGTACAAGATATACCCAGGCTACTGTGGGAGGTGAGGGAGGAGATTGCTGAGCCTCTGGTAATGACCTTTGCATCATCAAGGGGACGGGAGAGGTTCTGGAGGACTGGAGGGTTGCGGATGTTGTTTCCTTATTCAAGAAAGGAAGTAGAGATAGCCCAGGAAATTATAGACCAGTGAGTCTTACTTCAGTGGTTGGTAAGTTGATGGAAACGATCCTGAGAGGCAAGATTTATGAACATTTGGAGAGGCATAATATGATTAGAAATACTCAGCATGGCTTTGTCAAAGGCAGGTTGTGCCTTACAAGCCTGATTGAATTTTTTGAGGATGTGACTGAACATATTGATGAAGGTAGAGCAGAAGATGTAGTGTATATAGATTTCAGCAGGGCATTTGATAAGGTACCCCATGCAAGGCTTACTGAGAAATTAAGGAGACATGGGGTCCAAGGGGACATTATATTGTAGATCCAGAACTGGCTTGCCCACAGAAGGCAAAGAGTGGTTGTAGACAGGTCATATTCTGCATGGAGGTCGGTGACCAGTGGTGTGCCTCAGGGATCTGTTCTGGGATCCCTTCTCTTTGTGGTTTTTATAAATGACCCGGATGAGGAAGTGGAGGGATGGGTTAGTAAATTTGCTGGTGACACAAAGGTTGGGGGTTTTGTTGATAGTGTGAACAGCTGTCAAAGGTTACAGTGGGACATTGATAGGGTGCAAAACTGGGCTGAGAAGCGGCAGATGGAATTCAACCCAGATAAGTGTGTTCATTTTGGTAGAAATTTTGGTATTTGCCATATATGATGGCAGAATACAGTATTAATGGTAAGACTCTTGGCAGTGTGGAGGATCAGAGGGATCTTAGGGTCCAAGTCCATAGGACGCTCAAAGCATAGGACACACAGGTTGACTTTGTGGTTAAGAAGGCATACGGTTCATTGGCCTTCATCAGTCGTGGGACTGCTTTTAAGAGCCAAGAAGTAATGTTACAGCTATATAGGACCCTGGTCAGACCCCACTTGGAGTACTGTGCTCAGTTCTGGTCAGCTCTCTACAGGAAGGATGTGGAAACCATAGAAAGGGTGCAGAGGATTTACAAGGATGTTGCCTCGATTGGGGAGTATGCCTTATGAGAATAGGTTGAGTGAACTCGGCCTTTTCTCTTTGGAGCGATGGAGGATGAGGTGACTTGATAAAGGTGTACAAGATGATGAGAGGCATTGATCCTGTGGATAGTCAGAGTGTTTTTCCCAGGGCTGAAATAGCTAACATGAGAGGGCACAGTTTTAAGGTGCTTGGAAGTAAATACAGAGGGGATGTCAGGGTTAAATTTTTTTATGCATGGAATGGACTGCCGGTGACGGTGGTGGATCCGACAGGGTCTTTTAAGATACTCATGGATAGGTACATAGAGCTTAGTAAAATAGAGGGCTATGGGTAACATTAGGTAATTTCTAAGTAAGTACATGTTTAGCACTGCATTATGGGCTGACAGGCCTGTATTGTGCTGTAGGTTTTCTATGTTTCTGTGGTGTATGGTTCTCTCCAACGTGTATCAGGCCATTGTCTCCCAGTCACAGATCTCCTTTCTTCAGTAAATTTTCTTTCTCTAGCCTCCAACTTGGAGCTTACCCATGCTCTGTACTGTCGGTTTCTACCTTCCACCCAATTCACTAACAGACTGTCCTGGTAGATCTCTTGTTTTAGCCTGGTCTTATCTGATTCCCTAGTCTGAACCAGCTTATCACCATAGGTGTTCCATCTGTTTTGCAACCCTTTCCCACATCAGGAAAATCGGAGGGCCCTTCATTTTATCCTCCAGTGAAGACCCAGATAGTTGCATTCCACCAACACCCTCATTTGGTTGCTGCAGCTTGTCCTTGCACTTGCTTTTTCCAGATTAAAGCTGTGGGAACTTTCATGGGGCTAAGCTATACCTGTCTTTTGTCCTTGTTGTATGTTTATTTGGGACAACTCTCCAACTCCTTCTCAGACACATTGACACCTGCATCAGGGCCACATCCTGCACCCAGACAGATCTCAGCAATTTCAAAACTTCTGCTGTCAGTTTCCACTCAGCTTTCACTCACATGATTGATCTCTGGGATCCCTTTCTGTGTCTCATTCTCCGTCTCAAGAGTCAGACCAGCTACTAACCAGTACCACAGACTCTTATAGGTGTTTTGACTAGATATTCTTCTATGCTGCCTCCAGTAAAATCATTCTTCCTTTCCCTGCCTCTTCAGCTCTCTCACATTTATTCCAATGATGCGGCCTTCTGCCTCTGAAATATCCTCTTCTTCCTGAAACATGGCTACCCCTCTGCTAAAGCAGATGGAGTTCTCAAACAAGTTTTCCCAGCTTCCTGCACGTCTGCTCTCACACCCCTTCTCCATTGACCAAAACAGATAGAGTTCTTCTGAACAAAATTTCTGCTGCTGAGCCATGAACACCATAGAAACCTGCAATTAGCGTCTGGGCAGAGTTAGCTTATTTCTACAAACTCTTTAATTGCAGGGTGATGGCTGAGGTGTGACAATAGACCGTAAACTAGGTAGGAAAATTATCAAATAATTAAACTTGGCATCTACTGTATTTGCTTCCACAATAGCTCGCTGCTTATTCCTTTAATGTGCAATAAACATTTGGTTTGCATTGAATTACTTAATTTTTTTTTTGCCTTGCACAATATTGATTTCATTCACTACAGATTTATTGTGGTTACATAGAGACATGTACAGAGAACAGATTAGACACATTCTGGGCTACATCCACATAAGTCCGAGTACTGGCAATGTCAGAGAGGGAGTGCATCTGGAGACAGCAGAACTAGAAAATCCTCCATAGATCCCATCTGCATACAGACACAGCATGGAAAATAAAGTATAGAAATCTGAGATAAAAGCAAAAAGTACTCAGCAGCTCAGATTGAAGTCTTGTCTTCTGTGAGTCAACATTTCAGGTCAATAAGAATCCATCTGCTAAATTGAGTGAATGAAGGGAATGGCTGTGACAAGGTGATGCAAAGACAAACTGAGTGACCTGATTAAACTTGGTACCTGCCGAAAGAGGGTGTGCAGGGGCTGGTAATCACATCTAGTCTGTCTGGAGGTGGATGTACATGGGGAGAGGGAGAGGGAGAGGTGGGAGGGGAGAGAGAGGGGGAAGAGAGAGAGGGAAGGGGTGTGTGAGAGAGAGAGAGAACAACTCACAGCATTTGCTGTTGATCAAATGAGAAGGCAGCATCTCCTGAGAAAAGCCAAGAAAGGGAAGATGAGAATCAGATATTCACCACAAGGAAGTGAGAGCAAGGGTGAAATTAGCAACTAAGGTAATGACATTTTGAGTTCTGTATGTGAGCAGGAAGCCACAACAGTACAGTCATTAATGTATGAAGGGACCTGAGCAGGAGTGAAACAAAGATAGTTCCACATCTTTCACAATGATGACACCAACCCTTGGCAGCTGTCAGGGTTACATCTTGGTCTTGGAGGAAGTGGACAGACTTCAAAGAGAAGTTGTTCTGTATGCGAAAGGGTTCGGCCAAGGGGAGGAGTATTGGTGGCTGTGGATGGTGGAATTAATGTGTAACATACTGGAGAAGGTGGCCGTTTGGTCAATTGTGTCCACTCTGGCTGAGCAAGAATCAAAAATGGATCTGTAGTCAAAGACAGCATTTCAAAGAGGTGAGGCTTTCTGCCTCTCTCACTCTATCAAGCAATGAATTCTAAATCCCTCATTATTTGATGGACGTAAGAGTACAGAGCAAGTGAATATTTTAAAGAAAAAGCTATGAAATAGATACAGCCCTTATTCATTGCTGCATTATTCGATAAACCTCTCCCTTAGCACTACCTTCCTGCACCCAACACCTCCCTAGAAGTCAATTAGCAGCAGCAGTTCAATGCAATACATGACAATATAGAAAGAAAAATATCAATTACTGTAAGTATATATATATATATATATTGAATAGATTACAATAGTGCAAAACCAATAATATATATTTTTAAAAGTAGTGAGGTAGTGGGTTCAATATCCATTTAGGAATCATATGGCAGAGGGGGAGAAGCTGTTCCTGAATCACTGAATGTGTGGCGTCAGGCTTCTGTATCTCCTTCCCGATGGTAACAATGAGAAGAGGGCATGCCCTGGGTGATGGAGGTCTTTAATAATGAACACCACCTTTCTGAGGCACCTCTCCTTGAAGATGTCTCAGGTACTATGGAGGATAGTTCCCAAGATGAAGTTTTCTTGCCTTCTTTATAGCTGCATTGATATGTTGGAACCAGTTTAGATCCTCAGCAATTTTGACACCCAGGAACCTGAAACTGCTCACTCTCTCTCTACTTCTGATCCTTCTATGAGGATTGGTTGGTGTTCCCTTGTCTTACCTTTCCTGATGTCCACTATCAGCTTTTTTATCTTACTGACATAAATTGCAAGGTTGTTGCTGTGACACCACCCAAGTAGCTGGTATATCTTACTCTTGTACACCATCTCATCTCCATCTGAGATTCCACCAACAATAGATGAAACATCAGCAAGCTTATAGATGGTATTTGAGCAATGCCTAGCCACACAGTCATGGGTATAAAAGGAGTGGAGCAGTGGACTAAACACATACCCCTGAGGTGCACTAGTGTTGATCATCAGCAAGGAGGAGATGTTATCACCAATCCACACAGATTGTGGTCTTCCAGTTAGGAAGCCAAGGATCCAATTACAGGAGGAGGTACAGAAGCCCAGGTGCTGTAGTTTATCAATCAGGATTGTTGAGAATGATGGTGTTAAACACTGAGCTATAGTCAACAAGCAGAATCATGACTTGTGTGTTTGTGTTGTCCAGGTGACATAAGGCCATATGAAGAGCCATTGAGACTGTGTCTACCATATTCCTATTGTGGCAATAGGCAAATTACAGTGGGTCCAGGTCGATGCTGAATCAGGAGTTCATTCCGACTATGACCAACCTCTCAAAGCAATTTATCACTGTAGATATGAGTGCTACTGGTCAATAGTCATTAAGGCAGGTCACACTACTCTTCTAAGGCACTGTGTAATTGTTGCCTTTTAGAAGCTGATGGGAACTTCCAACGTAGCAGTGAGAGGTTGAAGATCTAATTAGCCATTAGAAGTATTTGCTCTTTGCTGCTCCTGGGATGTCTCAGTGCACAGAGACTTGCAAAGGATTACTCACCGTGGTAAAGTGCGAAAGACCGAAAAGGATGATCGAGCGTTTCATAAGGCAGTGATGTCATGAATCCTTTTTCTCACAGAGGGCTAAGTAATAGGGGCGTGTGCTTAGCCCTCTGCTCTTTTGTGCTTTCTCAAATGGCACCTGGCAGAAGCGGCTGACTGTACAAGATATTCCTGCAACTTTAGTCTTTTATACATTGACTAGCTACCACAGGAGCCACTGCTTAATTCTTGAATCTTTCTTAATGTTTCTGCAGATGTTGCTGTTAGTCATGCTCACTATTTAATGAGTTAGTTTATGCCCAATATATAAATGTTACTTTATTTTCTCTTAATTCCACTGAAAATACTCTGTACCTTCAACCTGACCTCCTGATAGCATTTTCTTTGATCAATACTGACCCATCTGGTTTACTTCCCCTTCCTGTGCTTTGCCAAAAACCCTAGAGGGCTGGAGTATTAAATTCCCTGTTGTCCCTTAAATGAACTCTGGAAGTGCCGCAACATTGTGATCTCAGCTGATAATTCCAGACCTGTTACCATGCTCTGTATGTACTCCAAACCCCTACTAGATTCCAGAGCAGGGGTTCCTGACTTGCGGTCCATGGATCTCTTGGTGACAGTGGGGATCCACGGCGTTAGAAACTCTTGGGAACCTTGACTTCAGAACACTTTCCCTTCCTGCTTGATTTGTGGTTCCATTTCATTCAGGAGTGTTTTGTTCTCCCCACACCTTGTATCTTTTATTACCCAAACCTTTGCTCAACCTTCTTCTGAATTATGTCAAAACATCCCTCATGGGGATGTTTTAATTAGCTAATCTGCCAGGTAAGTTATTTGCCACAGCTCTGAACGAAGACAGGTGTCCATCTTGAGCATATCAGTTTCAAGAATCTGCAGGCCTTCATCTTGCACAGTATTTCCAGCCATGTGCTAACCTCTTTACTTCCTACACCTACTAAATATGACACTGAGAGATTATCATATGAAAAGTCTTGCTGTTTTAACTTGCTCCCATTCAGCAAGTGCAGGCATGGATGCTTCTCCTTCCCATATGAATGGTTCTCACGCAGACCCCAAATTTAAGCTGTTCCTCTTTCCTGAATGACACTTCCCCTAAGCTGTCACCATCCTCACTTGTTTTTAAGCATTCAGGACTGGTTCAAGCCAGTTGCATCGTGGCCTGTTTGAAACTTACTACTCCACTGCTTTAACCAAGGGCCATACGTAAATGACCAGTTGTTGTTTGTGCCACAATCTCCTGGATTATCCTGCGGGAAATGCTTCACTTCCTCTAGGCCAGGCAGTGACTCCAATGACTGCTCAGGCTCAGAAATTCAAAGTAATGACATTGAGTCAGATTTCCTGCATGTGAAATGAAGGGAAGAATTCTCTACAGAAATCCTTTTACCACACTAGTGCTCTGGTTCCCACTGTAACCTATCCACCCTCGAGCATACTGCTGCCCCAGTTCACTGAGCACACCAAAGCCCCATTGTCCATGTTCCCCTGAAACTCACCTGATTCATTAGCATTTTTATTATACAGCTATACTACATCATCTTTTTTTAATAAACTGAATTAAAAGAGTGTTGGCGTATTAATTAGAGTTGCATCCTATAGGCCAGAAACTCCCGTTTCTCTTCCCAATGGTAGTGATGAGAAGAGGGCATGTTCCTCTTGTGGAAGGTGTAACTCCTCCACGCTGCCCAAATACAGGGTGATTGAGTAACATAGCACAGAAACAGGGCCTTCGCTCACCAAGTCCATGCACCCATCAAGCTCCCATATACTCTGATCGTACTCTTCCCCAATACCCCACAGCAACTACTTCTCGGATTCTCTCATTTGCACACCACAGGAGTCAGTTGGGCTGTTGCCCTGCACGTCCTGGGGTGTGGGAGGAACTCAGAGCAGCAGAATAGGGTTATTCCAAGCAAAGGGGCATAGGTCCGTGAGGAGTTTTCAAGGGGATAAGCACACAGAGTGTGGTTGAAGTGGTGGAATCAGACACATCACTGCATTCAAGAGACATTTAGATAGGCCTTTGAATGGGTGAGGCATAAATAGATATGTTCTCTTGTAGGTAAATGAGACTAGAGAGAATTGACAAAAAAGGCAGCTGGGTCAAACGGCCAATTTCTGTGCTGTGCAATGATGACTCACCCAAGGGAAACCCACTTAGTTCCAGAGAGAATGCTCAAACTCCATACAGGTAACATCTGAACTGGGATTGAACCTGGGCAGGATGGATCGAAAAGGCAGGGTGTCAGGATCGGAGACGAGGGTCGGGCAGGTTCTGCTCACTACTCTGCAATGTTTACTCCGCTTTCCATGGCGCTGAGGCTGAGGCTGAGGCGGTGGCCTACTCTGGCTGCTCCACGACGATTTGCTCTGCTGTGAGATGAACTGAGGCGGAGGCTACTTCGGGCTTTGTGCCCATGGATTCACTTTCATTCTGAATGCGGTTGCTTGCTCGAGTTGTGGTTCTCTCTCTCTCTCTCCTCTATCTCTCACTCCTCTACCTCTCTCTCTCTCTCCCTCCCCCCTCTCTCTCTCCCCTCTATCTCTCTCCCTCTCCCTCTCTCTCTCCCCCCTATCTCTCTCTCTCCCCCTCTCTCTCCCTCCCTCTCTCTCTCCCTCTCCCTCTCTCTCTCCCTCCCCCCTCTCTCCCCTCTATCTCTCTCCCTCTCCCTCTCTCTCTCCCCCTATCTCTCCCTCTCCCTCTCTCTCTCCCCTATCTCTCTCTCCCTCTCTCTCTCTCTCCCCCTCTCTCTCTTCCCCTCTCTCCCTCTCCTCTCTATCTCTCTCCCTCTCCCTCTCTCTCTCCCCCTATCTCTCTCTCTACCTCTCTCTCTCCCTCCCCCCTCTCTCCCCTCTATCTCTCTCCCTCTCCCTCTCTCTCTCCCCTATCTCTCTCTCTCCCTCTCTCTCTCCCCCCCCTCTCTCTCTCCCTCCCTCTCTCTCTCTCCCTCTATCTCTCTCCCTCTCCCTCTCTGTCTGGAAGGAGTGAATCTCGTGAATCACAAGGTTGTATAATTTATACACACTCTCATAATAAATGTACTTTGAACTTTAAATTTTGGGTCTATGCAACTGTGAGGCGGTGGTTGTACCAGCTAAACCATTCCGCATTCCACCAACCATCATGTGCATGGACAGCAGCATGGCTAAAAGCAACAATTCATCCAAGGTGAAGAGTTTCCAATGACGTACACATGTGTGGCTGTGCACATAATGGCTTTGTGGAATTACAAACTCTTGGTACGTTATTCTCCAGGGTCATTCAGCAGAGTAACTCATCACACACAGAGGGACATGTCCTCTTCTCATTACTGCCATCGGGGAGGAGGTACAGGAATCTGAATCTTACCCTCCATCATCAGATTTCTGAATAATCCATAAACCCATGAACACTGCCTTCATACTCCTCTCTTGCACATATTTTGTATTATAGTAATTTTTATGCCATGCACAGTACTGCTTCTGTAAAACAGCACATTTCTTGACATAGGTCTGTGATAATAAGCCCAATTCTGATTCTGATGCTGTGCTTTTTCTTAGAAATTACATGCACATTACTCACACATGCGCCAAATGATAGAAGGTAAATAAGTTTTACTTTTGCAGTGCATGCTGCACCCACTTTTCTGATACCAGGGGCTTAACCTGATTACGTTGGCTTTCGGATTTTATTTGCCAATATGCCTTTGTCTTAAATCAAAGGCGAGGCTGACTTTTATTTCAAGTAAACAAACTTTGGAACTGGTAGCTCTCCAGAAAAGATTCGTCACTTCTGGCACGCATAGCATGTCTAGCAGTTAACATCAGTAAATAATTAGAACTCAAGGCCCTAATTGTAAAACATGCACCCAAGGCCACATGCAGAGTCAACAACACATGCAGTAACGTTCATTCCAACACTCACAGTAACGTGCACAGGTATCAACACAGACGTACTGATTTGTCCATTTTGGAACACAAATTAGTGCATACAGAAATATACAATCATACATCTAACAAATGGTATGTACACACAACAAGAAACATGAACAATAAGTTGCCGAGAGGTATGGCAGGGAAATAGGCCCTGCAGTCCAGTGAGTTTGCACTGACCATCAATCATCCTTTTGCATTAATCCTAATTGGAATTGAGTTTAAGAGCTGAGAGGTAATGTTGCAGCTATATCTGGTCAGACACCACTTGGAGTACTGTGCTCAGTTCTGATCGCCTTACTACAGGAAGGATGTGGGAACCATAGAAAGGGTGCACAGGAGATTTACAAGGATGTTGCCTGGATTGTGGAGCATGCCTTATGAGAATAGGTTGAGTGAACTTGGCCTTATCTCCTTGGAGCGACGGAGGATGAGAAGTGACCTGATAGAGGTGTACAAGATGATGAGAGGCATTGATCATGTGGATAGTCAGAGGCTTTTCTCCAGGGCTGAAATGACTAGCATGAGAGGGCATAGTTTTAAGGTGCTTGGAAGTAGGTACAGAGGAGATGTCAGGGCTAAGTTTTTTATGCAGATTGCGGTGATTGCATGGAATGGGCTGCTGATGACGATGGTGGAGGCGGATACAATAGGGTCTTTTAAGAGACTCCTGGATAGGTACATGGAGCTTAGAAAATTAGTGGGCTATGGGTAAGTCCAGGTAGTTCTAAGGTAACGACATGTTCAGCACAGCTTTGTGGGCCAAAGGGCCTGTATTGTGCTGTAGGTTTTCTATGTTTCCATATTTTTATGTTAATCATATTTTCGTCCTCTCCATACAATGCCCATCTGGATTCTACCACTCACCTACACACAGAGTGGTCAATTAACCCTCCAACTCACATGTCTTAGGATTGTGGGAGGAAACTGGAGCACATCAAGTCACAGGGAGAATGTGCAAACTCCACGCGGACAGTACTCAAAGTCAGGATTGAACTGGGGTCTCTAGTGCTGTGCAACAGCAGTTCTACAGGTGTGCCACCGTGTAGCCACACTGATATCTACATAAGTCAGCACACACCGTTGCAAGCAGGCATCAGGTCAAAAGGAGCCCTGGTAGCAAGATATTGTGAAAGATCTGCCAGCCACTCCCAGCAGTGATTTACCGCTGAAATGGAAGCAAGTCCACGAATGATGTGCAAGCTTTGTCAAAAGCCGGAGCTCTGACACCGTCAGCTCGTTCTACCCTGAAGCTTCCATTCAAGATGAATTTACATTGAAGTCCTCTGATTTACAGTTCAAAAAAGGATGTAGGCAAAAGGCAGGCAACTATAGGCCAGTTAGTTTAATATCTGCAGTTGGGAAAATGCTTGACGCTGTCATTGAAGAAGAAACAGTGAAGCATTTGGAAATAAATGGATCTGTCAGGCAGATGCAGCATGGACTCAGCAAAGGCTGTTTGACAAACTTACTGGAGTTTTTTGATATAGCAAGTGCAGTGGATAGAGGGGAACAGATGGATGTTATTTACCTGGATTTTCAGAAGGCATTTGATAAGGTGCCACATAAAAGAATTATCAATAAGATAAGGATGCATAGAGCTGGGGGTGATTTATTAGTTTGGATAGAGGATTGGTTAACCAATAGAAAGCAGAGAGTTGGGATACATGGGTGTTACTCTGGTTGGCAATCAGTGGTGAGTGGTGTGCCACAGGGGTCAGTGCTGGGCCCATGACTGTTCACGAAACACATTGATGATCCGGAAGAGGGGACCGGGAGCAATGTATCTAAGTTTGTTGATGAGACTAAATTGAGTGGAAAAGCAAATTGTGAAGAGGATACGGAGAGTCTGCAGTTAAATATAGATAGGTTAAGTGAGTGGGCAGTAGTCTGGCAAATGGAATACAATGTTGGTAAATGCAAGGTCATCCACTTTGGAAAGAAAAATAGAAGAGGAGATTCTTATTTAAATGCTAAGAGACTGCAGCATGTGCAGAAGGACTTGGGATTGCTTGTGCATGATATGCCAAAGTTTGGTTTGCAGGTGCAGCAGGCTAACATGAAGGCAAATGGAATGCTGGCCTTCATTGCTAAAGGGATTGAATTTAAGAGCCCGGAGGCTATTCTCCAACTGTACAGGACACTGGTGAGGCTGCACCTGGAGTACTGTGTGTAGTTCTGATCTCCTTACTTGAGGAAGGATATACTGGCTTTGGAGGCGGTGCAGAGGAGGTTCACAAGGTTGATTCCAGAGATGAGGGGGTTAGACTATGAGGAGAGATTGAGTCACCTGGGACTGTACTCAGTGGAATTCAGAAGGGTGAGAAGAGATCTTATAAAAACATATCAAATTATGAAAGGGATAGATAGGTAGAGGCAGGAAAGTTGTTTCCACTGGTAGGTGAGACTAGAACTAGGGGACACTGCCTCAAGATACGGCAGAGTAAATTTAGGATGGAGATTCAAGAACTGATTTTCCCGAACAGTGGTGAATCTGTGGAACTCTCTGCCCAATGAAGCAGTGGAGGCTACCTCAGAAAATGTATTTAAGACAAGGTTGGATATATTTTTGCAGAGTAGGGGAATTAAGTGTTATGGGGAAAAGGCAGGTAGGTGGAGTTGAGTCCATTGTCAAATCAGTCATGATCTTATTAAATGGCAGAGCAGGCTTGACGGGACAGATGGCCGACTACTGCTCCTATTTCTTATGTTCTTATGTTATAATGGTGAATCATACCTCAAATTCTCAGTCAGCTTAAACTCTGACACAGTACCTGACACTCCAATCATTTCAGCTGAGACTGATTAGGAACCATCAGAAAAGTTCTGTGTTAGTATTTCAGTTTCTATTAATGTTTAAAATTATTTATGATGTTTCCAGCTTTTAACTTAAAATTTTTAAATAGTTTTATGATTTTGAGTAAGTTCAAAGTTCATTGATTTTCAAGGTTTGTTTATGTTACCATATACTCTTGATATTCACTTTCTTGTAGGCATTTACATGAAAACGAAAGAAGACAAAAAACTATACACAAATTAAGGCTGATAAACAGCCAATGTGCAAAAGAGGACAAACTGTGAAAATAAAACAAATAAGACAAAGAACATGAATAGTAAGAGAGACCTTAAATGTGAGACTGTAGTTTGCAGAATCAGTTTAGACTTGTGAAGTTATTCATGGAGATAGTTCTAGGGTAACAACTGTTCCTGAACCTGGTGGTGTGGGACCTAAGGCTCCTGTACCTCTGCCCAATGCTAGTAGCATGGCCTGAATGGTGGAAGCCTTTGATGATTTGATGCTAGTTTCTTGTGGCAACACTCCATGTAAATATACTCAATGGCTGGGAGGGCTTTGCCTTGGATAGAATGGGCTGTATCCAACACTTTCAGTAACCTTTTCCATTCCCGGCATTGGTGTTTCCACACCAAGCAGTGATGTAGCCGATTAGGATACTCGCCACTCTGCAGCTATAAGGTTGTGAAAGTTTTAGAAGACATGCCAAATCCAAACAAACTTCTAAGAAAGTTGTGTCTTCTTTGTGATGGATTTTACATACTGATCCCCCAATATTTTTACACCTGTGGCTTGAGAAGGTTTTGCAGTAGTGTATCAGCAGAGCTCTCCAGTGTGTGGGCTTCCTCTTGTCAAGGGGATGGGGTTCTACCCTGTCTAGTAGACCATAAGCTTGTTAGGTTTAAAGTCTTAATCATCAAACACTCTGTTGCTTTAATGCTTTAAGGCTGTACAGTAGTGAACTTTATCAGTAGTCTCTAGACATTAGTGGAAGGAGAAGTAGTACACACTCACACATACACACTCACACATACCTACTCACTCACACACTCACACACACTCACACGAAAGCACACACAAATACACATTAAAACATGTATCAACCACACACATCTACGTAAACACATACCCCCCCACACACACTCATACACACACTCACTCACACACACACACACACACACAAGAGCACACACAAATACACATTAAAACATGTATCAACCACACACACACATCTACGTAAACACATACCCCCACACACACACACACACACACACACACACACTCACTCACACACACACACGAAAGCACACACAAATGCACATTAAAACATATATCAATCACACACACATCTACGTAAGCACATACCCCCCCACACACACACACACTCACACACACACACGAGAGCACACACAAATGCACATTAAAACATGTATCAACCACACACACATCTACGTAAACACATACCACATCAGAATATACAGCCTGATGCATTCAAGCGTGCGCGCGCACACACACACACACACACACACACACAAAAGCACAAATGCACATTAAAACATATATCAACCACACACTTCTACGTGATCACATACCACACACACACACACACACACACACACACACATATCAATCATACACATCTACGTAACCACATAAGATCATTTAGAATCTTTCCTAGCCAGACCAACGAGATCTGCAATTTGCTGAGAGCTGGATCAGTGGCATTTGGGTCTGGTGACCAAGTTATATACAAGAGATCCAGGTTTGATCCCGGAAAGCCATCTCACGTGCGAACTGGCAGTTCCAGACCAAACTTGAATCAGTGAATGATGCTTGACAGCTACAGCAGGACTTAATTGCTATCAGCTCTTACAATATGAAAGCAAGCCAGATAATGTAGGTGACAACAAGGCTTTGCTCCCAGATTAACTCAAAGTCTTTTATACTCACTATGACTGTTAAAATAGGGAAGCACATTCACAAAATCCTGCAGCCCTGGATGACACTGTGATTTCAGTCTCTGAGGCTGACGCAAGCACATTCTTCAGGAGGGTGAAGCACAGAAAGCATCCAGTCAAGTATGAAAGATCTGTGCTGAGCAACTGGCTGCAGTGTTCACCGATATCTTTAACCTCTTGCTTCGGCACTCTGAGGTACCCACCAGCTTCTAGCAGGCTTCAATTATACCAGTGCCTAAGAAGAACGTAGTATTCTGCCTCAATTAATATTGTCCAGTTGCTCTTACAGCCATAGTGATGAAGTGCCTTCAGAAGCTGGTGATGAAACATAGTAACGCCTGGCTGATTAGCAACTTGGATCTGTTCGAATATGCCCACAGGAGCAACAGGTCAACAGCAGATGCCATTTCAATGTCTCTTCGTTCAACCCTGAAACATCCGGATAGTGAAGTTGCATACATTTGGATGTTCTTCATTGACTACAGATCCGCATTCAATACTATCATCCCCTCAAAACTAATCAATAAGCTTCAAGACCTTGGCCTCAATCCCTCATTGTACAACTGGACCCTCAATTTCCTCACTCTCAGATGTCCGTCAGTTTGGATTGACAACAGCATCTCCTCCAAAATATCCAACAGCACCGCCGTATCACAAGGCTGCGTGCTTAGTACCTTGCTCTACTCACTTTACACATACCACTGTGTTGCTAAGCACAGCTCCAATGCCATATTCAAGTTTGTTGATGACACCACTGTCATTGGCTGAATCAAAGGTGATGACAAATCAGTATACAGGAGGGAGATTGGTTGAGTGGTGCCACATCAACAACCTCGTACTCAAGCAAGAGTATTGACTCCAATACTCTTGATTATTGCTGATTATTGATTTCAGGAGGAGGAAGCCAGTAGTTCATGAGCCGTATATTTGGCATGTCATCTAAAACTTTGACAAACCTCTATAAGGTGTGTGGTGGAAAGTATATTGACCCGGTATGGAAACACCAATGCCCTGAATGGAAAATTCTACAGAAAGTAATAGATAAGGCCCAGTCTATCACTGGTAAAACCAACCCCCCCCCCCCACCACTGAGCATAACTACACAGAATGTTATTGCAGGAAAGCAGCATCCATTATCACAGACCCCCACCATCTTCCTGCTGCTGTCATCAAGAAGTTACAGGAGTCTCAAGGATTCACGCCACCAGACTCAGGAACAGTTAGTACCCCTCAACCAGTAGGCTCTCAAACTAGAGGGAACAACTTTGCTCAGCCTCACTCACCCCATCACTAAACTGTTCTCACAACCTATGGACTCACTTTCAAGGACTCTTCATCTCATGTTCTTAATATTTATATGAGGGGTAATTGATAAGTTCATGGCCTAAGGTAGAAGGAGTCAATTTTAGAAAACCTAGCACATTTATTTTTCAACATAGTCCCCTCCTACATTTACACACTTAGTCCAGCGGTCATGGAGCATACGGATATTGGATCTCCAGAAAGTGTCCACAGCATGGGTGATCGATAAGTTCGTGGCCTATGGAAGAAGGAGATGAGTTATACAGTTCTCGTTATCTGCACATGCAGTTCAACTCTTTGAGTGATTATGCAGAAAGTTTGAAGTTAATAACGCATCGGGGTGATTGATAGGTTTGTGGCCTAAGGTAGAAGGAGATGAGATATTAACTTCAAACTTTCTGCATAATCACTCAAACTGTATGTGTATGTAACGAGAGCTGTATAACTCAACTCCTTCTACGTTAGTCCATAAACTTATTAATCACCCATGTTGTGGATGGTTTCTGGAGATCCAAGATCCGTATGCTCCATGACTGCTGGACTAAGTGGGTAAATATAGGAAGGGATTATATTGAAAAATAAATGTACTAGGTTTTCTAAAATTGACTTCTTCTACCTTAGGCCATGAACTTATTAATCACCCCTCGTAGCTTAATTATTTATCATTATTATTATTGAAAAAGAATCTAGTGCTTTCCTGCCATAAATAATGAATAAACTCTTCTTGGGCTTCCAGCCTGTTACGGGTATTGATTATAACCAATATTTCATTACCAACTCTGCCATCTTCATCAGGATGATGACCAGGCATGTCTGGTCCGATGGTATTTATATCCCTGTAGTCCCTCCTGATTGGTTAGTCCTCATCTAATTGGGCTTCCACTCTCCAGCCTTGTCTACAATTAAATTCCAGTTCTTACATAGAGTGAGACCTTCATCTTTGTTCAAATTCTTTTCCTCCAGCTTTATTTCAATGGCTTCCTTTGCCAGGAGGTCCCAAAACCCATCGGTACAGCACAGTAGTTTTGTGTCGGTCAATTCTATGGCCATTGCAAATGCAATGTTCTGCTACTGCCGATTTCTCCAAGTAACCCAAACGAACACACCTCCTGTGTTCCTTGATACGGATTTCCACCATGCGTCCTGTCTGGCTGAAATACATTGCTCCTCATTCACAGGGAAGCCTATAAACGCCAGCCAAACTGAGTCCCAGGTCACCTTTGACACACATAAGCTTTGATTTGAGCTTCCTTACAGGTTTATGGATAGTATTAATCCGGTATTTCTTCAGGATCTTGGCGTTCCTTCCAGAAACCGTGAAAATACAGGGAAGACAGGCAGTAGCGATGGGTTCCTCCTCATTGCTAGGTTTCCTTAGATCCCACTGAGGCTTATCATCAGTGGAAGCAATTCTCTGACTTACTGCCTCACGAAGCATTTAACGAACATGCTGTCTCCATTTGTTAGCAGCTGCGAGCATCACATCACAAATTCGACCAACTTCGTAAAAATGATAACCAACATCTAGCTGACCATGGAGGGCATAATAGTCAGTTTTGACATGGTGTCCCTGTTTATGAGAGTTCCCATTAGGACAGCTTAGTCCTCGGGCATTGAAGGTTTGGATGAAGCTACTATTGACCTTTTTGAACACACCCTTACATCAACTCACTTCCTCCTTAAAGGGAACTACTATAAACAAATGGATGGAGCGGCCATGGAGTCACCCTTGTCACTGGCTATTGCTAATCTCTACATGGAGAACTTCTGTTCATTGCCCTTACGCTCAAATGCTTCTTTAGTTAATTGATGACACCACCGTAATGTGGCCTCATGGACTCCAGGTACTCCAACAATTCCATGATAATCTGAACCTTATACATCCAAACATTCAATTTACGATGGAGATGAAGAAGAGTGGCTGCCTCCCACTACTGGACATTCTAATACAACGGAAACCAAACAGTAGCCTTGGACGTGGGGTATATCTGAAATCCACTCACACGGGCTTATACTTCAACAATAACAGCCACCATCATGCCTCCCAATGTAGAGTGGTTCTTTCTACTTTGATTAACCATGCAAAAACTATTTCAGACCTGGAGTGACTCCCCCAGGAAATAAGACGATTACACATGACGTTCCTATGGAATGGCTACAAGGTGAAGGAAATCAATCAGGCCATTAAAAGGGTTGATAGAAACATCAGGAGTCCTAACAACGAGGAGGAACCCATCACTACCACCTGGCTTCCCTATGCTTCCACAGTTCCAGGTCAAAGAAGTTCTGGTCAGCTGGTGATAACAGGATTGCCTGAGAATGCGGACTAGACAGGCCCGGGCATCATTGCTGATAAAGATGGAAGAGTTGGCCACCAAAATGTCGGTTATAATTGATACCTGTACCTGGCTGCAAGCCTGAGGAGTTTATTCATTATTATTATTATTTCCTTTTTTTCTTTCTCTTTGTATTTGCATAGTTTGTTGTCTTTTGCCCACTGATTGTTTGTGTGTCCTGCTGAGTGCAGTCTTTCACTGATTCCATAATGTTTTCTTGTATTTACTGTAATTGCCCACTAGAAAATGAATCTCAGTATGTACTTTGATAATAAATTTACTTTGAACTTTGAACAGGGTCATTAAATAAAACTTTTAAACTAAAAGCCAACACCAACTCTGCAGCTCGTAAGCAGTAACATGACAGTAAATAAATTCCACTCCTTTACAGTGTCTGTCTTTCCTGGAACATGGACAAAGATAAGCAGGGAGTGTTGGTGTCACTGCACTTTTGGTCAAGACTTGACAAGACTGAAATGAGAGGAAAGGAGTTAAATACCTCCACAATGAAGCACTAATTGGGTGGAACGTGCATACCGGCAAGCGTGATTGTCAACTCTGTCCTGCTGTGTCCGTTGTAGAGTCCCTGATCATAACATGGTCCTCTCCCTAGTTCCCTCAGCTTCTGAGGTGCAAGAGAACTGAATCCATTGTAAGTACTAAATGATAGACTTGTCAATAGACAATAGGTGCAGGAGTAGGCCATTCGGCCCTTTGAGTCAGCACCACCATTCAATGTGATCATGGCTGATCATGCACAATCAGTACCCTGTTCCTGCCTTCTCCCCATATCCCTTGACTCTGCTATCTTTAAGAGCTCTATCTAACTCTTTCTTGAAAGCATCTAGAGAATTGGCCTCTACTGCCTTCCGAGGCAGAACATTCCATAGATCCACAACTTCCTGGGTGAAAAAGTTTTTCCTCAACTCTGTTCTAAATGGCCTACCCAATATTCTTAAACAGTGGCCTCTGTCCTGGATGTCTTGAGTCAGAACCCAAGAACGTTCCTCAGGGCCAAACCCCTTCCTGTCTACAAGATACAGAATGCTGCCCTGCACTGTATAGTGTAGACCAGGGAGCCATCCACCAAGCAGGTAGGAGGGGGAAGGGGAGGTAGAAAGTCACTGCCATGAGCTGGCAAACAAGGAACACTGGGTGAATTTTCATTGATGATGATAGGGCACAGCATGTATGAGACTTTGTTGATAACCTTCTCCACTACAAATGATTTCACGTTGTCACAGTCCGGTCCGTGGACTCCTCATTCCAGTTATTTCCTTTTCCCCATGTTCTGTTGGGCACTCTGATTAAGGCACTTGATCTTCATTTCGAACCAGCAACATGAAAGGCTCCAGGTTACAGCTGCTCAGTGCTGGACTGTCGTCAGAAGTTCATCACCAGTAACCGGTCGCCTCAGCAAGGCGGCTATGCTTGTCTCGGGGCCGCCGAGAATCGTGGACTCTGGTTGCTTCAGTGCTCTGGCCGCTTAGTGAATTCAGTCATTTTCGTGTCCATCTGAGTTGCTGGCCGTTTTGCCGCTACTCCAAGTAAGATACAAATTCTGTCGTTGTCATGGCCGGCTGAGACTGAGTCAAATGATGGGAAAGAAAGACACAGGGGTGCTGTTGCTTATCCGCAGAGGAGCACTGACTCCATTGCACCTACCTAAACAATGAATGGGTGTGATAGGCCTGCATATTGCAACACTGGGGCAGTGATGTAACGTCGCTTCAGTTCTGAGAATGCGTAGTCTCTTTTCACTTTTCTATAGGAATCATGCAGAAGTCATTTATGTGTGCTGTGATGGAACTGAAGTTTCTGATGTAACGGTGATATAGATCACAAACCCTGTGAAGTGCCTCTCCTGTTTGACTGTGCCCTCTGGTCTGGGCCACTCTGTGGCTGTCTGAACTTTACATGGGTGTCTCAGTACCGCAGCGTCCATCAGGTAGGAGATACAGAAACCTGAAGGCACATACAGTATTTCTGTTTTTGCACAATTTTTTAAATAATCTATTTTGATTTATTTGTTCATTTATTATGCTTTATTTTATTTTTTTTTCTCTCTCTCTCTGCTATATTATGTATTGCATTGAACTGCTGCTGCTAATTTAACACATTTCACATCACATGCCGGTGACAATAAACCTGATTCTGATTCTGATATCTGCCTGGTGGATGAATAGTCAGTTCTGGTCCAGTTATGTGAATCAGGACATTATGTACCAAAGCTGATGTGGCTGTTAGAGAGAAGGATCTAATGAGTTTATTTACTCCTGCATGAACTTCAGTTTGGGCTGGGCTTACCTTTCTGTGAGTAGCTTCGAACTGCATGAATCACCTCTGCCAACACAGCCTCCACTGACAGTAATTTCTCTCCTATCTGACCATGTCAGGGCCATGGTCAGCTGTCCTCTCTCCGCTGGGTGTCTTTTCTTTGTGGTTGAGTCTTGTTAACAAGTATCTGTGGTGATGGCCCAGATGCTCAGGGAGAGAAACTGAAATGGATGAACAGTTCACCAACTTTTAATAAGAACTGTCAGGATTAAAGCAAAAACAATCAATGCTGGGCTATCAGGGCCGTTAGCTAAAAGTCTCAGAATGAAAGCCAATGCTGCCACGGCAGCTTGGAAAAATAAGTAAATCTCACTCCTTTGCAGTGTCAATCAAAATAGCAGTATTCTTTTGCGCAACAAGGATGAAGATAAGCAAGAATCATTAACGTTGTTGTGCTTTTGATCAAGACTCGATAAGGTTCAAATAAGGGGAAGGAAGTTAAATTCCATCATCGTGAAACACTAATTGCCTTGAATGCGCCTACTCACATGATTGTCAACTCCCTTTGGCTATCTCTCTACGAAGGTGACCAGACTCTGCAGCAGAATCCATGGTTCTGACACATGGCTGCATTAATGCCCACTTTCCACCACCAAAACCCATATTCATCAGTTCGACGAGACAATACTATATTATCAGTTTGACGAGACAATACTATATTACCACTAATGGTCTGGCCTAATCTGGCCTGATACAACAGCCTCACTAAGTGAAACACTTTGTCAGTCACTCTTAAAAACTTTCTCTGGTCTGTCAGTTCCTATCCCCAATTCTGAGGCTGAAAAGGAATAATTGTCTACCCTGTCTATGCTTGCCATAATTTGATATAACTTTTGTCAGGTCACTCCTCAGTCTCTAACACTTCCAAGAAAATGATCCAATTTCCTCCCACCTCTGCTTATAACGAATACTCTGTAAACCAGGCAACATCCCGGTAAACTACTTCTGCATCCTCTACATCCTTCCTCTAATCAATGTTCAGAACAGCACACAATATTCCAAATGTGGTCTAAGTTTTATAGAGTACGATGTATTGACCTTGTGATCCAGTGAATGTATGTGCTCATGAAGACATTGGTGAGGCCCCATTTAGAATACTGAGTTCAGTTTAGGTCATCCTGCAATAGGTTCATTCATTTGTTATGTGTCACATCATATGTCGTGGGCAATCACAGTCTTTCCATGGGCATGATTGTTCTTGGCAAATTTTTCTACAGTAGTGCTTTGCCATTGTCTTCTTCTGAGCAGTGACTTTACAAGACAGGAGACCCCAACCATTACCAATACTCTTCAGAGATTGTCTGCCTGGCATCAGTGGTCACATAACCCAGGCTTGTGATATGCACCGGTCTCTCATATGACCATCCACCACCTGCTCCCATAGCTTCACGTGACTCTGATCGGGGGTTGCTAAGAAGGTGCCACACCTTGCCCAAGGGTGACCTCCAGGCTAGCAGAGGGAAGGAACGCCTTACATCTTCTTTGGTAGGGATGCATCTGCAGCCTGCCATAGGAAAGATACCACTAAGTTTGAAATCAATTGAGTTATGGAGAGAGGTTTAGCTGACTGGGACTTCTACAGGAGAAAGGGGGTGAAATTATAAATCATGAGAGGCGTAGATAGGGCAAATGCATAGAGTCTATTTCCCATTGTTGGGGAATCAAAAGCAGAGGAAATAGGCTGCAGGTGAGAGAGGAGAAAGTGAAAAGGAACCCAGGCAGCTTTTTCTCCTCCGGGTGGTCCAGAGAGCTGCCAATGGAAGGTGCTGGGGCAGGTACATTAACAACATTTACAAGGCACTTGGACAGGGATATGGAAAGGGAAGGTTTAGAGGGACATGGGCTAATGGAACTAACCTAAATGGGAATCTTGGTCAGCATGGACCAATTGGGCCACAGGAGCTACTTCTGTACTGAATGACTGTGACCATGACTCTGTAAGCAGAATATGTTGAACAAGTAGTGAGTTTGTTTGTGTGTGTTAGGACTGTTCTTCTGCAATAGAATGTCCATGACCCAACATGGACCTATTAAATTAGTCATGAGCAACAGGCCACATTAGTTAACAGCCAATGGTGTGCGAAGATTCAGCAAATAGCAGTCATAATGTGATCAAGTTGTGACAATATTGAAAAGGACAAATGTAAATGGTTTACTCATATTTTACATTAATCTGAAGCTGACCTCAGCAAGCTGAGTCAGAACTATACAGTGGGAATTGGGCAAATCCTTTTCGGGGACAAAAATGAGAGGGAGATTCTTATGGAGAATATGACAGGATGCAGAGCCAGCTTATACTGTAGGTTTTCACAAATAAAACAGAGTGAGGTGTTTTATGTTTAAGAAAAACCATAGCAAGTCATTTATTGTACTCCAAAGACTGAACACAAAGCGTCGGATCAGAACTTCATGTAATTACGTCATCACATCAGAGCAGCCTCTTAAGGTGAACCTCAACTCAGTGGTTGTGAATTATGTGCGTTTCCACCAATTACATGACCCTACCCAGGCACCCCCTGCTCCCTGCCAAAATTCACTAAAACCAGCATTATGAGCTTGCCTGGAGCTCAGACGAGCCGCCCGACTTGGGTCCTCTGTTCCACGGGTAGAGGAACAGCAAATGCTTCTTACTCATCCAGAGGTGTGTTGGCAAGCTTATGGTCATGTTCTGATTGCAGGGATATGGTAGTGGAATTCTCCAAGGTTTTGTGGGCCAGTTGAAAGCGGCCTACCAAAATACATTTGAGCTTTCCATGATAGAAGTATTTTCCCTTCATTCCAAAATGGGCCATCATGGGGGGTGGGAGGGGGGAAGGCATGCCTAAGGGGATGTTGGTGTGCTTCATGGTGGACAAAAACAAGTAAGGTGGAATGTAGGTCAACAGGAGCACGAGAGCGATGTACAGCATGATGGGAGGTAGGAACAAGTGAAAAGAAGGGTACTGAGAAGGATGGAATGATGTTGAGAAGCTGACCAGGCTGTTGTAGCATCAGGAAAACAGATCATTTGGAACTTGTAATGGTTGCCCATGCATCAACTTAGCCACAAATAGGTTCTCTTTTGGAGCAGTTCTGTGCCCCAGGAGAACTGGAAGATAATCAGATGGGATGCCAAACTGGGCAACCCAGGTGCTGATGAACACCTGAGCCACTCCTGCAGCCGTCGTCAATGTCAGATGGATGATCTCTGGCTACCAGGTGGTACAGTCCACACGGTAAGGAGCCTTGTGAAATCATGGGGGCTGTGGGGGGAGGGGAGCGGACCAACGAGGTCCACAATGACATGGTCAAACTGTCAGCAAGGGACCTCAAAAGGTGCCAATGGCACCTGAACATGATGGTTAATTTTTGCCCGCCGGCACTCCACACAGGCTGCAATCCAATCAGGCATGTCCTTTCTGAGGCTGTGCCAAACAAACTTTAGTGCAACCAGTCCCTGTGAAGCCTTCCACTCCGGATGTGAGAGGCCATGTATGGAGTCAGAAACAGTCCTTCTCCAATTTGCAGACACCTTAGGGCGAGGGTGACCGGTTGAGGCATCACAGAGCAGAGAAACACCAGCTTCCCCGAACTTAACGTCAGCTAACCGCAAGCTCGCATCTGCTGTTGGGTAAGCCTAGGCCTCTGAGTCAGCTGCCATGCTGGCATAGTCAACCCCTATGTGTATGGCCTCAATAGCTGGCCATGAGAGGCAATCAGCCACAGCATTATTTTTGCCCTTTGATATGTTGTTTATCAATTGTGAACTCTGACATGTAGTCCAGGAGGCGTTTCTGCTGTGCTGACCAAGGGTCTGATATTTTGGTCATTGCATACACGAGGGGTTTGTGGTCAATGAATACTGTGAAATGGTGACCCATTTGAAGGTGGAGCTTAGGAGGGATAATGGCACCTAACGGCGACTCCTTTGCTTGCATCTTCGGAAACAGCTTTATTTTCACCTTTAATATCTCTATTTTTCCCTTTCAGGGTTATTTTGAAGACCCTGACCTGGACTTACACATAGGCTTTGGCTCTTTGCAGGAATCGGACTCATTCGCGGGGTTCCGCGACTGGCTGTTATTCGACATGCCATGGGTTTGGCCTGAAAGCCTCGATCATGTTTGGAAGCCTAAGATCTCGGGGCTCTGGAGACGGGCGGATTGAGGATTGGGGTCATGGCAGGAGGCTTGTCTGCTGTCGGGGAGACTGGAAAACCTTTCACTGTGGGCCCAAAGACCTGAGGCCTTTGCGATCTTCGGACACAGAGCTCGAAAAAAATGATGAAACGGACTTTCAACATTGTAAACCAGCGGGTTGTTGTTATGCCTCCCGCTTGCTGTGAAAATGGGGGACACTTCCCTCTCCCTTGCCAGGGAGAGAGAGAACCTGTGGTTTGTTGAGTGTCTGATGAAATGCAAAGCCTTTGGGATAACTTTGGTCTGTGTCTTTGCTACGGCTTAGCACACACTTGGGCTCGGTGATGGTTCTGATGTGCTTTTTGTTTGCTGGTGGGGGAAGATCATTGCTTGCTGCCGCTTACGCGCGGTAGAGGGGATCGGGGGGTCTTTTGGGTTCTCACATTGAACTGTCATTAATTCTTTGGGGCACTTCTCTGTTTTTGCGAAGAAAACCTGTTACCTGGGTTTCAGCACCTAAGTTACAGGAAAAGGCTGAACAAGTTAGATCTTTATTCTTTGGAGCATAGAAGGTTGAGGGGGGACTTGATAGAGGTATTTAAAATAATGAGGGGGATAGATAGAATTGACGTGGATAGGCTTTTTCCATTGAGAGTAGGGGAGATTCAAACAAGAGGACATGAGTTGAGACTTAGGGGGCAAAAGTTTAAGGGTAACATGAGGGGGAATTTCTTTACTCAGAGAGTGGTAGCTGTGTGGTATGAGCTTCCAGTAGAAGTGGGAGAGGCAGGTTTGGTATTGTCATTTAAAGTAAAATTGGATAGGTATATGGATAGGAAAGGAATGGAGGGTTATGGGCTGAGTGCAGGCCAGTGGGACTAGGTGAGTGTAAGCGTCGGCACGGATTAGAAGGGCCGAGATGGCCTGTTTCCATGCTGTAATTGTTATATGGTTATAAGGTCTATAAAAAGCATTTCAGGTTGTGTATTGTACAAATTTGACCTTTGGAACTTGAAGCTTTGAACCTCCCGAAGAAAATGGAAATGGCAGACAGCCAGCTAAAGACTGAGAAGCTCATGGTCAAATGTGCTGTACTTCCTTTCGGGGGGGGGGGGCGGGGGGGCTCAGAGCTGCCAACTGAAGAAGGTGAGTGGCTGCCACAAGCCGCTGACCAATGGTTTGTGAACAGCACCCACAGCATCGTCTGAGGGTCGGTAGTAATGTCTGTGCACAGCACCCACAGCATCGCCTGTAGGTCGGTAGTAATGTCTGTGCACAGCACCCACAGCATCGTCTGAGGGTCGGTAGTAATGTCTGTGCACAGCACCCACAGCATCATCTGTAGGTCGGTAGTAATGTCTGTGCACAGCACCCACAGCATCGTCTGAGGGTCGGTAGTAATGTCTGTGCACAGCACCCACAGCATCGTCTGTAGGTCGGTAGTAATGTCTGTGCACAGCACACACACCATCGTCCGAGGGTCGGTAGTAATGTCTGTGCACAGCACCCACAGCATCGTCTGAGGGTCGGTAGTAATGTCTGTGCACAGCACCCACAGCATCGTCTGAGGGTCGGTAGTAATGTCTGTGCACAGCACCCACAGCATCGTCTGAGGGTCGGTAGTAATGTCTGTGCACAGCACCCACAGCATCGTCTGAGGGTCGGTAGTAATGTCTGTGCACAGCACCCACAGCATTGTCTGAGGGTCGGTAGTAATATCTCTGCACAGCACCCACAGCATCGTCTGAGGGTCGGTAGTAATGTCTGTGCACAGCACCCACAGCATCGTCTGAGGGTCGGTAGTAATCTCTGTGCACAGCACCCACATCATCGTCTGAGGGTCGGTAGTAATGTCTGTGCACAGCACCCACATCATCGTCTGAGGGTCGGTAGTAATGTCTGTGCACAGCACCCACAACATCACCTCTGGGTCGGTAGTAAAGTCTGTGCACAGCACCCACAGCATCGTCTGTGGGTCGGTAGTAATGTCTGTGCACAGCACCCACAACATCACCTCTGGGTCGGTAGTAATGTCTGTGCACAGCATCCACAGCATTGTCTGAGGGTCGGTAGTAATGTCTGTGCACAGCACCCACAGCATCGTCTGAGGGTCGGTAGTAATGTCTGTGCACAGAACCCACAGCATCGTCTGAAGGACGGTGGTAATCTCTGTGCACAGCACCCACAGCATCGTCTGAGGGTCGGTAGTAATGTCTGTGCACAGCACCCACAGCATCGTCTGAGGGTCGGTAGTAATGTCTGTGCACAGCACCCACAGCATCGTCTGAGGGTCGGTAGTAATGTCTGTGCACAGCACCCACAACATCGTCTGAGGGTCGGTAGTAATGTCTCTGCACAGCACCCACAGCATCGTCTGAGGGTCGGTAGTAATGTCTGTGCACAGCACCCACATCATCGTCTGAGGGTCGGTAGTAATGTCTGTGCACAGCACCCACATCATTGTCTGAGGGTCGGTAGTAATGTCTGTGCACAGCACCCACATCATCGTCTGAGGGTCGGTAGTAATGTCTGTGCACAGCACCCACAACATCACCTCTGGGTCGGTAGTAAAGTCTGTGCACAGCACCCACAGCATCGTCTGTGGGTCGGTAGTAATGTCTGTGCACAGCACCCACAACATCACCTCTGGGTCGGTAGTAATGTCTGTGCACAGCATCCACAGCGTCGTCTGAGGGTCGGTAGTAATGTCTGTGCACAGCACCCATAGCATCGTCAGTAGGTCGGTAGTAATGTCTGTGCACAGCACCCACAACATCACCTCTGGGTCGGTAGTAATGTCTGTGCACAGCACCCACAGCATCGTCAGTAGGTCGGTAGTAATGTCTGTGCACAGCACCCACAGCATCGTCTGAGGGTCGATAGTAATGTCTGTTCACAGCACCCACAACATCATCTGTAGGTCGGTAGTAATGTCTGTGCACAGCACCCACAGCATCGTCTGAGGGTCGGTAGTAATGTCTGTGCACAGCACCCACAACATCACCTCTGGGTCGGTAGTAATGTCTCTGCACAGCACCCACAGCATCGTCTGAGGGTCGGTAGTAATGTCTGTGCACAGCACCCACAGCATCGTCTGAGGGTCGGTAGTAATGTCTGTTCACAGCACCCACAGCATCGTCTGAGGGTCGGTAGTAATGTCTGTGCACAGCACCCACAACATCCCCTCTGGGTCGGTAGTAATGTCTGTGCACAGCACCCACATCATCGTCTGAGGGTCGGTAGTAATGTCTGTGCACAGCACCCACAACATCACCTCTGGGTCGGTAGTAATGTCTGTGCACAGCACCCACATCATCGTCTGAGGGTCGGTAGTAATGTCTGTGCACAGCACCCACAGCATCGTCTGAGGGTCGGTAGTAATGTCTGTGCACAGCACCCACAGCATCGTCTGAGGGTCGGTAGTAATGTCTGTTCACAGCACCCACAGCTTCGTCTGAGGGTCGGTAGTAATGTCTGTGCACAGCACCCACAGCATCGTCTGTCGGTCAGTAGTAATGTCTGTGCACAGCACCCACAGCATCGTCTGAGGGTCGGTAGTAATGTCTGTGCACAGCACCCACAGAATCGTCTGAGGGTCGGTAGTAATGTCTGTGCACAGCACCCACAGCATCGTCTGAGGGTCGGTAGTAATGTCTGTGCACAGCACCCACAACATCCCCTCTGGGTCGGTAGTAATGTCTGTGCACAGCACCCACATCATCGTCTGAGGGTCGGTAGTAATGTCTGTGCACAGCACCCACAACATCACCTCTGGGTCGGTAGTAATGTCTGTGCACAGCATCCACAGCATCGTCTGAGGGTCGGTAGTAATGTCTGTGCACAGCACCCACAGCATCGTCTGAGGGTCGGTAGTAATGTCTGTGCACAGCACCCACAGAATCGTCTGAGGGTCGGTAGTAATGTCTGTGCACAGCACCCACATCATCGTCTGAGGGTCGGTAGTAATGTCTGTGCACAGCACCCACATCATCGTCTGAGGGTCGGTAGTAATGTCTGTGCACAGCACCCACATCATCGTCTGAGGGTCGGTAGTAATGTCTGTGCACAGCACCCACAACATCACCTCTGGGTCGGTAGTAATGTCTGTGCACAGCATCCACAGCATCGTCTGAGGGTCGGTAGTAATGTCTCTGCACAGCACCCACAGCATCGTCTGAGGGTCGGTAGTAATGTCTCAGCACAGCACCCACAGCATCGTCTGTAGGTCGGTAGTAATGTCTGTGCACAGCACCCACAGCATCGTCTGTAGGTCAGTAGTAATGTCTGTGCACAGCACCCACAACATCACCTCTGGGTCGGTAGTAATGTCTGTGCACAGCACCCACAGCATCGTCAGTAGGTCGGTAGTAATGTCTGTGCACAGCACCCACAGCATCGTCTGAGGGTCGATAGTAATGTCTGTTCACAGCACCCACAACATCATCTGTAGGTCGGTAGTAATGTCTGTGCACAGCACCCACAGCATCGTCTGAGGGTCGGTAGTAATGTCTGTGCACAGCACCCACAACATCACCTCTGGGTCGGTAGTAATGTCTCTGCACAGCACCCACAGCATCGTCTGAGGGTCGGTAGTAATGTCTGTGCACAGCACCCACAGCATCGTCTGAGGGTCGGTAGTAATGTCTGTTCACAGCACCCACAGCATCGTCTGAGGGTCGGTAGTAATGTCTGTGCACAGCACCCACAACATCCCCTCTGGGTCGGTAGTAATGTCTGTGCACAGCACCCACATCATCGTCTGAGGGTCGGTAGTAATGTCTGTGCACAGCACCCACAACATCACCTCTGGGTCGGTAGTAATGTCTGTGCACAGCACCCACATCATCGTCTGAGGGTCGGTAGTAATGTCTGTGCACAGCACCCACAGCATCGTCTGAGGGTCGGTAGTAATGTCTGTGCACAGCACCCACAGCATCGTCTGAGGGTCGGTAGTAATGTCTGTTCACAGCACCCACAGCTTCGTCTGAGGGTCGGTAGTAATGTCTGTGCACAGCACCCACAGCATCGTCTGTAGGTCAGTAGTAATGTCTGTGCACAGCACCCACAGCATCGTCTGAGGGTCGGTAGTAATGTCTGTGCACAGCACCCACAGAATCGTCTGAGGGTCGGTAGTAATGTCTGTGCACAGCACCCACAGCATCGTCTGAGGGTCGGTAGTAATGTCTGTGCACAGCACCCACAACATCCCCTCTGGGTCGGTAGTAATGTCTGTGCACAGCACCCACATCATCGTCTGAGGGTCGGTAGTAATGTCTGTGCACAGCACCCACAACATCACCTCTGGGTCGGTAGTAATGTCTGTGCACAGCATCCACAGCATCGTCTGAGGGTCGGTAGTAATGTCTGTGCACAGCACCCACAGCATCGTCTGAGGGTCGGTAGTAATGTCTGTGCACAGCACCCACAGAATCGTCTGAGGGTCGGTAGTAATGTCTGTGCACAGCACCCACATCATCGTCTGAGGGTCGGTAGTAATGTCTGTGCACAGCACCCACATCATCGTCTGAGGGTCGGTAGTAATGTCTGTGCACAGCACCCACATCATCGTCTGAGGGTCGGTAGTAATGTCTGTGCACAGCACCCACAACATCACCTCTGGGTCGGTAGTAATGTCTGTGCACAGCATCCACAGCATCGTCTGAGGGTCGGTAGTAATGTCTCTGCACAGCACCCACAGCATCGTCTGAGGGTCGGTAGTAATGTCTCAGCACAGCACCCACAGCATCGTCTGTAGGTCGGTAGTAATGTCTGTGCACAGCACCCACAGCATCGTCTGTAGGTCAGTAGTAATGTCTGTGCACAGCACCCACAGCATTGTCTAAGGGTCGGTAGTAATGTCTCTGCACAGCACCCACAGCTTCGTCTGAGGGTCGGTAGTAATGTCTGTGCACAGCACCCACAGCTTCGTCTGAGGGTCGGTAGTAATGTCTGTGCACAGCACCCACAGCATCGTCTGTAGGTCAGTAGTAATGTCTGTGCACAGCACCCACAGCATTGTCTGTAGGTCAGTAGTAATGTCTGTGCACAGCACCCACCGCATTGTCTGAGGGTCGGTAGTAATGTCTCTGCACAGCACCCACAGCATCGTCTGAGGGTCGGTAGTAATGTCTGTGCACAGCACCCACAACATCACCTCTGGGTCGGTAGTAATGTCTGTGCACAGCACCCACAGCATCGTCTGTAGGTCAGTAGTAATGTCTCTGCACAGCACCCACAGCATTGTCTGAGGGTCGGTAGTAATGTCTGTGCACAGCACCCACAACATCACCTCTGGGTCGGTAGTAATGTCTGTTCACAGCACCCACAGCATCGTCTGAGGGTCGGTAGTAATGTCTGTGCACAGCACCCACAGCATCGTCTGAGGGTCGGTAGTAATGTCTGTGCACAGCACCCACAGCATCGTCTGAGGGTTGGTAGTAATGTCTGTGCACAGCATCCACAGCATCGTCTGTAGGTCGGTAGTAATGTCTGTGCACAGCATCCACAGCATCGTCCTAGGGTCAGTAGTAATGTCTCTGCACAGCACCCACAGCATCATCTGTAGGTCAGTAGTAATGTCTGCTCACAGCACCCACAGCATCGTCTGAGGGTCGGTAGTAATGTCTGTGCACAGCACCCACAGCATCGTCTGAGGGTCGGTAGTAATGTCTGTGCACAGCACCCACAGCATCGTCTGAGGGTCGGTAGTAATGTCTGTGCACAGCACCCACAGCATCATCTGTAGGTCAGTAGTAATGTCTGCTCACAGCACCCACAGCATTGTCTGAGGGTCGGTAGTAATGTCTGTGCACAGCACCCACAGCTTCGTCTGAGGGTCGGTAGTAATGTCTGTGCACAGCACCCACAGCATCATCTGTAGGTCAGTAGTAATGTCTGCTCACAGCACCCACAGCTTCATCTGAGGGTCGGTAGTAATGTCTGTGCACAGCACCCACAGCTTCGTCTGAGGGTCGGTAATAATGTCTGTGCACAGCATCGTCTGAGGGTTGGTAGTAATGTCTGTGCACAGCATCGTCTGAGGGTCGGTAGTAATGTCTATGGGTCCAATGCTCAATGTGTGTGCCGGTAGGGTAATGTTGGAAAGAGCTGGTTTGGTATCATCAAATGCACTGGTCATTTCTGCTGACCAGCCAAGCAAGTGTTTGAGGTATTGCCTTCAAGTGCACTACACAGTCGGATCATAGGTTCAGCAGCTGATGGAATAGAGATAAAGAAATTCACCATGCTGAAAAACTCCTGTAGTTTCTTAGATGTGTAATGCAGTGGAAAATCCATAATAGCAGCTACTTTTGATGGTAGAGGTTTCTCACCTTCTGCGGAGTTGTGATGGCCAAGAGTCAGCAGTTGACAAACCGAACTGGCATTTAGCAGGGTTAATAGCCAATCCGTGTTGGCTTAAGCACTTGAAAAGTGTGCGGAGATGAGATTAGTGTTTGGATTTGGATTCACTGGTGACAAGTATGTCATCCAGATAAACAAAAAGAGAATCTGTGCTTTTTAATACGCCCATCAGCTGTAAGATAGTCTATGCTGCATTTTTCAGCCCAAGCAGCATGTGCAGAAACTCAAAGGCCAAACTGGGCTATCACAGCCATTTTGGGAATGTCCTCTGAGCACACAGGCACCTTATGGTAGCCACTAATTACGTTGACTTTGGAAAAAGTTAACCTTCTGGCTAAATGTGCTGAGAAGTCTTGGATGTGTGGGACCGGGTAACAATCAGCGAATGGTGATCTCGTTATGGTGTCATTAATCACCACATGGGCGGCAACCACCATCGGACTAAAGGTCCATAAGAAGGAGTGAAGACTAGGGAGTATTCAACCGGCATACAATACCAAGTCTTTATACGTTGGCAAACTGTGCCTTCGCTGTTGCCAGCTTTTCTAGGTCCAGTCTACATTCATGGGAATGGACTGGCATGCCAGGTATGGAAATGTGGTGCTTGACCCCATGTTTTGTGACTGTAGTGGGGAATGTGGGCTTGATGAGGTTTAGGAACTTGCCCAGCCATTGAGTAAACTCATATGAGATGGTACACCTGCTTGACAGAGTCATTGTGGGGAATCCACTTGGGAGCAGGGTAATGACCCAAAGTCCTTGACATGCATGAGCTAGCAGTTCTTAAGATCGACTATCAGTTCTTGGACACACCGAAAATCTGCACCAAGCAGAGGTCTGGCTACTTTAGTCAGGATGAAGTCCCATGCGTATCGTCACCCACTAAAGCAGAGTGTCACCCAACGTGTACCGTAACTTTGGATCCCGCTGCCACTGGCTGACTCCAGTGAGATTTCACCACTCTTTGCCTTCTCATCAATAGGTGATGCTGGCAGCACACTCACTTGAGCACCCGTGTCACACTGGAAGCATTGCCCTGAAATGAAGAGCAGATGATCCTGGCAGCTGTAACCCTCAGTGTTCACAGACCTCTGATGTCCTGATGCACTGGCACTGTCGAAGCTGCAGTGCGGTTGGCACTTCCTAGCATCCGTACCAAAGTGAGCGTGGTAAACACTCGGGCCCAGCGGCATCCGTTTCACAGCCGCGGGCGTCCTTATGTTTGGGAACTTGCTGACTGGGCTTACTGAGGCAGAGAAAGGAGGAACGATGCATCTCTGTCTGGCTGAGTGTAGACTATTAGCATATTTTAGCAAGCTCCCTATAGTTCTTCAAGGGTGCATTAGCAAGAGCTATGCAAACTTGATCAGGCATTTGCTGTATGAAGTGCTCTTTAAAAATAAGGCAAGGATGGTGATTTCCCAGGAGAGACAGTACATGGTCCATTAGCTCTGAAGGCCCAGCATCACCAAGGTCAGGGAAGGAGAGCACAGTTTGACGTGAATTTTCAGCGATTGGTATTTATCGTGTTCAGGCAGGTGTTCTAGTAAACTCACCACTCTCACAGCTGTAGAGTTGCTCAGCGATGCTACCAGATAGAAATATTTGATTTCTCACAGTGTGAATTGGGCCTTGGCTTGTACAAACCAAACAAGGGAATTTCACTCCCAAAGCTCTGGCAGTTTTAAAGCGATTGCTTGGGCTGACATGTTCAATAACTCTGGAATCATCTGAGAGCATTGGGGTTCCCAGTGTAGGTTTTCCCAAATAAAACAAAGTGGGTCATTTTATGTTTGAGAAAAACCATAACAACTCATTTAGTGTACTCCAAACAGTGAACTCAAAATGTGTTCACAGAACTTCATGTAATACGTCTTCACGTCAGACCAGCCTCTTAAAGTGAACCCCATATCAAAATTGGGGGTCATGAATTACGTACATTTCCACCAATTACATTACCCTACAACACCATGACATGGCAGGAGATCTCCTTGCCAAAACAAGGAGATAACCAAAGAAGTAATGGTCTATATTAAACTAAAGGAAAAAGGGAAATAAAGCAGCACAGATGGTTCTGTCTGGTGAAATTCAAGGAGCGAAAATAAAATGATGAGAGGAACTTAAATAGAAACTTATGCAAAAGAGATTCTGCAGACGTGGGAAATCTTGAGGTACACACAGAGTGCTGAGAAACTCAGCAGGTCAGGCAATATCAGTGGAGAGGTATACATAGTTGACATCTTGGTCCAAGACCCTTCATCAGGACTGGAAAGGAAGAGAGAAGAAAGCAGAAAAGCTAAGTGGGGGGATGGGGGTGGAATACAAGCTGGCAGGTGACAGGTGAAACCAGGTGAGGGGGAAGGTGGGTCGGTGAGGGGGATTAATCAAAAAACTGGGAGGTGATGGGTGGAAGAGGTAAAGGGCTGAAGAAGAAGGAATCTGATGAGAGGACTGTGGACCATGGAATAAAGGGAAGGTGGAGAGGCAGCAGAGGGAAGTGATGGGCAGGTGAGGAGAAGAGAATGGGCAAAAGGGGAGGGGAGACAGAAAGGGGAATGGGAAAAGAGGGAGTGGGAGAAGTTAGAGAAGTCAATTCTCATGCCATCAGATTGGAAGCTACCCAGACAAAAAATGAGGTATTGCTCTCCAACCTGAGTGTGACCCCATTGAGGCAATTGTCATGGACCAACATCTCAGAAAAGGAATGGAAAACTGAATCGAAATGAATGGCTTCCAAGAAACCCTTCCTTTTGTTGTGGATGGACTGAAGGTACCTGACGAAGCTATCCCTCAGTCTTCACCAGACCTTACCAACGTAGAGGGGGGAGACACTGGAAGAACCAGATACAGTAGATGACACCACCAGACTTGCAGGGGAAATGTCACCTCGCCTGGAAGGACTGTTTGGGGCCATGAATGTGGTGAGAGAGGAGGTGAAGGGCAGGTGTAGCACTTGTCCCACTTGCAGGGAAAAGTGCCAGGAGGGAGATCAACGGGGAGGGATGAGTAAACAAGTGAGTCATGGAGGGAGCAAACTCTGCAGAAAGCAGTGAGTTGGAGAGGGAAAGATTCAAGATTCATGATGTTTAATCACAAATGTAAAGGGGAGCAAAGTAATTGTTACTCCAGATCTGATGCAGCACAAAAATAAACATATTCAGATAAAGAACACAATAATAAAAAAACACAACCTGTACAAATACGTAAAGCAGCTAACATACATACATTGATTTTATGTTTATAAAGTGACTCCCAGGGCAGGAGTTCCTGTTTGATAACGTAACTCCACCAGGAGTGGTTGGGGGTGTGGAGGGGTGGAGATTTGATCAGTCTTACAGCTTGGAGAAGGTAACTGTTTTTGAGTCTGGTGGTCCTGGTGTTATACTACGTGTTCTCCTCCCTGATGGGAGCAGTACAAACAGTCCATGAGCCGGGTGGGTGGGATTCTTTGTACCATTACTGCCTTTTTCTGGGACATTCCTGTCCTGGGTTGGTGCTGGTGATATGTTGGGCAGTTTTGACTACCTGTTGTAAAGCCTTTCTGTCCGTCACGGTGCAGTTTCCATGCCATGCAGTGATGCAGCTTTTCAGGATGCTCTCCACTGCGTATTTGTAGAATGATGTGAGTATAGGTGTGCCAAAGTCCAGCTCACTTCAGCCTCTTCAGGAAGTAAAGGCAGTTGTGAGATTTCCTGATTGTGTAAGATGTATTCTGGGACCATGCAAGGTTGTGCAAAGTGTGCGCCCCCTGGAGTGTGACACTGCCCCATATTGGTGAGTATCCAGTGTGGCAGGAACAGAGTTTTTTATTACCAGCTGTTCAAAGCACTTCATGATGATTGGCATCAGTGCCACTGGGCGGTAACTGTTTAACTCTGAAGGTGGAGAGTTCTTTGGTACAATCTTGCCTAATGGTTGGAACTCACTGTAGACAGTTGAAATAATGGAGAATGATCTGCTGGATATAGAGGCTCGTGGGGTGGTAGGTAAGGACAGTGGCAACCATATCCATGTTATGACAGTGGGAGGATGTAGTGAGGGCAGATGTGTGGAAATGGAGGAGAAGCAGGTGAGGAGAGCTTTTGTGGTGGTGGAAGGGAAAGCGCATTCTTTGAAGAAGGACAACACCTTTGATGTTCCAGAATGGGAAGCCTCATCCTGAGAACAAAGTCATGGAGATGGAGGAACTGAGAAAAGGGAATAGCATTTTTACAGCGATTGGAAGAGGTATTGTCAGAATAGCTGGGGGACTCAGTAGGTTTAGAAAGGACATGAGTAGATAGTCTGTTTCCAGAGATGGAGAGAGAGAATTTGAGAAAACGGAGAGAGCTGTCAGAAATGGATCAAGTAAATTTGAGGGGAGGGTGGAAATTGTTGGCAAAGTTGATGAGATCAGCATGGGTGCAGGAAGCAGCACCAATGAAGTTACTAATGTAGTGCAGAAGGAGTTGGAGAGCATTACTAGAGTAGACTTGAAACATGTCCTGTTCCACTTAACCGATGGAAAGGTAGGCACAGCTGAGGCCCATGCAGGCACCCACATCTACACATTGGATTTAGAGAAAGTGGGAGAAACAGAAAGAAAGATTGTTGAGGAGAGTGGTGGTGGAGGGGACCTGCTTAGATCTGTTTACCAGAAAGAAGCAGAGAGCTGTTAGGCCCTCTGATGGGGGATAAATGTGTATAAGGACTGGACATCCATAGTGAAAAGTTGATCAAGGGCTTGGGACTTAAAGTGTTTGAGAATGTTTGAAGTATCACAGATGTAGTTAGGAAGGGAATGAACCAAGGTGGACAATATAGAGTCAGGGTATATGGAAGTGAGTTCAGTGGGGCAGGAAGTAACACTGGGCCTACCCAACACTCAGATGTGTTGCTCTTGGGTAGTAAGCAGAAACAAACCATGCAGGATAAGAGATAAGGTTGGTGGTGATGGATGGGAGATCTACAGTCAATGAGATTGGCAAATGTGTGGATGACAATGGCCCGATACTCCTTAGACAGGTCCTGTTCAAGGGGTAAATAAGAGGACATGTCTGAGAATTGCTGCCCAGCCACAGTGAGATAGAGGTTAGTCTGTCAGACTACCTCATCTGGGGGTTTGATGGTGAGGCTGGGATTGGCGTGAGTGGAGGGAGGGCAGTTCATTCAGATGGCATGTGATTTGATTAGGAAAGAGAAGCGATGCTGAGATGATTGATGTTAACATTGACTGGTTAATCCTCTCCATAGATGCTCCCTGATATTGTGAATTCCTCCATAAATAGAAACTTGCAAGCTATATCAAATTGATGCAAATTCTTCTACAATTACATCAAGACAAGACAGTAGCCCTTAAAAAATACACTGAAATGTAAAAACGACAGTTTTGTTAAATAACTTGCAGAAGATGGTATGTCAGAATATATCAAAGACATGATCAAGGGCTGGAACTCATCAAAATTATACTGTATATGCAAAGTCATGATAATGAAGAAACTAATAGGACTGATAAGAGTGCATAATACCTGTTGAACATGGTTGCATTTTTGACAAGGTGATCTAATCAGTAGGTGAGGGAATATTTGTGAATGCTATAAATACAAATTTTTTTCAAACATGCAGAGGACATTTGATTTACACCTGAAATTAGTTGAAACGACAGGCACAATGCAAGATAAAGAATGGATAAAAGCTCATATTGAGAGAGTAAGGAGAGAATCAGAGTCTGGTTGAATATTGTTGGCACATGTCATGAAATTTGTCGTCTTTGTGGTAGCAGTACAATGCAATACATAATAATAGAAAAAAGCATGTATTACAGTAAGCATATATGGGGGGTCCTGAATGATGGATGCTGCCTTTTGGAGGCACCACTCCTTGTGTCCTGAATGCTACGGAGGCTAGTTCCCATGATGGAGCTGACTAAATTTACAACTCTCTGCAGCTTACTTCGATCCTGTGCAGTAGTTCTCCTATACCAGACGGTGATGTTCTGCACTGTACATCTGTAGAAATTTGCAAGGGTCTTTGATGACATACCAAATCGCCCCCAAACAATTGAGTTGTATCCTCAACTATTCTCCATATTTAGTAATGATTTACTAAATCTTTACCAAATGTCTGCTTCCAAATTTCTGAAGAGGCATATGTGTGCAATGTTGTATGCAGTGTAGAAGAAAGGATGTGATAAACAGGAAGTCTGTCCTGGTCCAACCATGTAGAATTCATGATGGAAAGCTCACTAATACCTTTTCAGGGGGCTAAAAAATGTGGTATGTTGCCACCAACCTTCACCAATTTTTATCAATTCTTCACAGAAGCCATCCTATCTGGATGCATGACGGCTTGGTATGACAACTGCACTGCCCACGAATGCAAGAAACTGCAGAGAATTGCCAACTCAGATCAGCACATCACAGAAACTGGCCTCCCATCCATGAACTCTGTCTATACTTCTCACTGGCTCCTTAAGGCAGCCAGCATAATCATCCACCTGGACATACTCTGTTCTTCCCTCTTCCGCCAGGCAGAAGATCCAAAGACCTGAAAGTGCGTCCCAACAGGATCAAGGGCAGCTACTTCCTCACTATTATAAGAATATTGAAATGGTTTCCTAGGACGACAAAATGACCTCACAATCTGACTCACTATGATCTTGTACCTGTACTTAACTCGCTCTGTAGCTGTTACACCTTATTCTGTGTATGCTATGCTTTTGGCATGGACTACATCAATGCTCTGTGTAATAATTTTATCTATACGAACAGAGTCCAAGAGAAGTTGTTCATTGCACCTCAGTATATGTGACAATATAGAAGTTTCAATTTCTACTCTAACATTCTAAAGAGATTAAGTGATTAGGTAAAACTTTAGCGGTTGAATTCCATTATGTCAAATGGTAACTAAAAGGAATCAATCTATTTTTAAACACAGTTACACATACAGAATGAGCTGCTGGACAGAGTGATTAAGGTAGGTCCATTTGTTTGTGTCATGTCCTATGATATAAATGATCATGGTCTTCCATCACCATGATTGTTCTTGGCAAATTTTCCTACAGAAGTGATTTCTCATTGCCTTCTTCTGGGCAGTGTCTTTACAAGATAGGTGACCCTAGCCATTAATAATAATCTTCAGAGATTGTCTGTCTGGCGTCAATGGCTACATAACCCGGACCTGTGATATGCATCAGCTGCTCATATGACCATTAACCACCTGCTCCCACGGCTTTACGTGACCCTGATAGGGGGTGGGGGGCTAAGCAGATACTTCACCTGCTTAGCCTCCTGCCTCCTGCTTTTCGATATGCCATGGACGCGGCCTGGAAGACTAGTGCACCTTCAGGGAGCTGGATTTTCGTGGCTCTGGAGATGGGCAGATTCAAGGCCATTGCCCCTGGCTGGGACGTCGCGGGAGAACACGGGACGTGGGAGCAGCAGGTTAGCCGCTGTGAGCTGTGTGTCCGGAGACCTGAGCCCCAGAGCCGACTCTCTGGGCACAGGGCTCAAGAAAGCGACACAACAGACTATCAACATCATAAATCAGTGAGTTGTTTGTTATGTCTCCCCTCTTGCTGTGAAATGGGTCAGCTCTTTATCCCTTATTAGGGAGAGAGAGAGAGAGTGAGCCTGCAGTATGCTGAATTACCGGGTGAACGAGTAGTCTTTGGGGTTCTGCAAGTCTGTGTCTTTATTGATGTTTTGCTGCACGCTTGAGTGCTCGGTGGAGGGTGCTAGTGGGGGAGTAGGGGCATTGCTGCTGCTTATGCATGGGGGGAGCTGGGGGGGCTTTGCAGTTCTAACTGTCATTCATTCTTTGGGGTACACCTCTGTTTTCGTGGATGCTAACGGAGAAAAAGAATTTCAGGATGTATATTGTATACATTTCTCTGACATTGAAACCTATTGAACCTTGCCCAAGGGTGACCTACAGGCTAGAGGAGGGCAGGAGAGATGTAGCTTCACCCTGAAGCTCCATTAACAACATTTAAAAGGTACTTGGACAGGTACATGGATAGGAACGATTTAGAGGGATATTGGCCAAATGTGGGCAAATTGGACTTCATTGGAATTGAGGTTTGGAAACTGCCACAACAGTGTGTATAAAGTGGAGATGCTCTTTCACATTTGCCAAAATAATTTTTTTACGAATTTATATTTTTTGGGAGTATTTTATAAGGCCAGCCCTTTTACCACATCTCTAATTACTCTGAGATGTTGGATTTGAGCCATCTCCTTGAACTGCTGCAGTCCTTCTGGTTAATGTGCTCCCATGGTGCTATTTGGAATGGAGCTCCAGGACTTAGACCCGGTGGTATTGAAGGAATGGTGATATGTTTCCAAATCAGGATGTGGAATTACCTGGAGGAGAATCTGTGGGTAGTGGCGTTCCCCTATGCCTACTGCTCTTGTCATTCCTGCCGGGAGAGTTTGTGGGTTTTGGAGATGCTGTCTAGCCTGGCTCAGTAACCATGGTGCATTTTAAGCTGCTGCACCTTGTATAGGGGTGGATGGGGTACCAGTCCAACAGGCTGTTTTGTCATGTGTTCCTTTAGAGTTATTGGAGTTACATTGATAACAGCAATGATTCATTATCATACAGCACATAAGTAGACCATAAGTCCATAAAATATAAGAGCAGGATTAGACCATTTGGCCCATCAAGTCTGCTCTGCTATTTCATCATGGCTGATCCATTTCCCTCTCAGCCCCAATCTCTTGCCATCTCCCTGTAACCCTTCATGAATCCTATTTTCTATGTTCCTATGATTCATTCTTGATTCTGTCTAATCAAGAATCTATCAACCTCTGCCTTAAATATATCAATGACTTGGTTGTTCAGCCCACACCACCCATGCTGACCAACAACTACCCATCTGTGCTTATCATGCTTATAACATTCCCAATATTCCCTTTGGCTCACTGGCCATTTGGGTGCTAAAGTTAAACGTTATGAGAATATTTGACTTCACCGCTTTCTCAACAGTGCACTCTAGATTGCAACTACCTTGTGCATGAGAAAAATAAAACTGTACCTCAGATTTACTTTTAACACCTTATTTGTTACCTTAAGTCTGTTCTCATGCTTTTAGACTCAATTATGGAGAAGAAAAATCTCTCACTATCGATCCTATATATGTACCTCATCATTTCAGCCTCTTGGAAAACAAACCTAATCTGTCCAGATTAGGTGTTCTGAGGAAGGGTCTTGGCCAGAAACTTCGACTGCGCTCTTTTCCATAGATGCTGCCTGGCCTGTTGAGTTCCTGCAGCATTTTGTGTGTCTTGCTTGGATTTCCAGCACCTGCAGATTTTCTCTTGTTTTTAATCTGTCCATTCTCTCCTCATAATCAAAATGCTCTATCCTGGGCAACATCCTGGAGTACTGAACTGCTTTTGACTGTCTCCCGAGCTTTCACATGGCAGTCCCTGTGTACACAAAACTCTATGTGTGGCCAAAACAATACTTCAAAATTGCGGCCAAGTCAATAATTTACCAAGACGTCCTTTCTCTTACCTGCCTCAGATAATAAAGGCAAGCACATTGTGTACCTTCTTCACCACTTCATTGACCAGCCCTGGTATTTTGAGGAATCTATGCATGTATAAACCAAGTTCCCTCTGTTCCTCAAAACTTCCTAGGGCTCTCACATTCACTATGTATAACATACCCTTAGCATACCTCCCAAAATTCATTATCATCCACTTATCAGGATGAAATTTCATCCAAAATTCCTCCATCCAACTTACTAACTGATCAGTAATTTAAAAAACCCTCCTCACTATCAATAACAACACTAACTTCCATGTCACCTGCAAACTCTCTAATTAAACTCCTTACATTCACATCTACATCACTAACTGCAAAGGTCCCAGCACCAATCCTTACTCTTAGCCCATCACATACCTGACTTGTGTTTTGTATATGTTGGAAAGGCCTTGGAGTGTAGTCACTCACACAGGCTAACCTAACCTCTGACTATTTTTGTAGTCATGGTACTTATGTGGCTAATCCGGGTGATTTTCAGTTTACACAAGACCCAGGGACATTGATAGTGCGAGACCTGGTGACAGTGAGGCCAATGAATGTCAAGGTAAGTTGTTGGATTCTCTCAACTTGAATATCTCATTGCCCCATATTTCTGAAGTGCAATTTATCTCCCAATTTAGGCTCCAGTTTCAGATGCTTTTAAGAAAGACTTTGCAAGGTTGACTGGGTTTGAAGAAACTCAATTGGTCCAGATTCAGATACCAGATTGATTGTAGGCAGTCTATAAGTTTAATCCTTTGTGCATTCCAAAACACTTGTAATGATTCAACTGTACAGCCTGTTCAAAGAGCACTCATTTGGTGGGTTAGGGGCCACATCTGGCCCAGATCAGGTAAGGGAGGCCAATTTCCTCTCCTGGAGATGTTAGTGAAACTGAGAGTCTGGTGGGTTAGTAATACCTAGTCTGCTATTCATTAACTCTGATTAATCAACTATTACTCCAGATTAATATATATACATAAACCAGATGCAGTGAGGAGGAAAGGCAGGAGATTATGATTAGATCAAGGTCAATCACAGTCACAGAGTTGTACAGCATAGATTCCAGCCCTTCACCCCATTACATCTATGTTGACCACCTATACTAATCCCAGTTGACTCTATTAATTCCATATTTCTCAATGTTCTGCTCATTCAAGTGCCCATAAAAATCCCTCTTCAATGTAATACTGTTCTCATGGAGTGTTGAAGCAGACTTAAATGGATAGCCTTTGGCTTAATACAGACTGATGACACATTTCTTATTTCATCATATTTTTGCCTAGCTGCATGTAAACAGCAGGGTTTTGTGACACTGAGTGCCAAATCGGTTTAAATGGTGAGCAGCAACATGTTGCTTTGGAACTCATCTCTGCGGCAGTGTAAAGGCGGCGTAATCTTGAAACACATTCAGTAATGACGATCAGTGGAGTGGACACTGAGGTTAACAGTGGATGAAGTCTTAGAGAAGTAAAAGAAGTAAGGGTATCGTAAGGGTTTGAAGACATGGGAGAGAAATTCTATTATATTCCTGAAGTGAAAGCCAGTAAAACAATGCAGTGTACAGGACTTGGGAAATTGCAGCAGAACAGAGTTTTGCATGAGCCCAGTTGATGGAGGACAGCCTGGACAGAATTGGAACAGTTGATTTTTATCAGATTTAGGTTATTTAGACTGGAAGGAGAGAATGTGAGCTGGCAATTCAATGTTTTCCCTGGAGGTGGTTACAGAATTTGATTTCTGGTAATGAGAACAGTGTTTACCCCTGCTGTTTCCTGTTTTCCCTTCGTGTCACTACATTCATCTCCACAGCCATCGTACAGCAACCTCTGCAATGAAGCACTCATTCCATCTACACCAGCACCCCTTGGACAAGGCTATATCATAGATCTAAACACCCAGCCTACCAGATAGTAGCCACACCTCAAATCAAGCAAATAGCAGATCACAGTTATAGCACGTGTGTCTTTTACAAATGACCAACATTTACACCAGAAAAGAAATGGATAAGAGAATCAAGCATAACCTGAACCAATCCCTTGTCATGCTGAGACAATGAAATGAGTCACAGTGTTCATTCCATAGTATGTTATTGAATGATGTTCTGTGGCTATAACTAGATAGTATGGAAAGCTCCACTGAATGTGTATTTCCTCATTATCTGAACTCTGAAGCTCCAGAAGGACTGCAAATGATCCAAGGAGATGGCTTGGTGCCTCCTTCACAAGGGCAATATTGCCAGTGTCTTCCAAATCCCATTCACAAATAGCAATGGTCCACAACTCCATCTGTAGAAGTGTTGGGCCATTTTTACTGAGACATTCTGTTTACTTTGCATCAAAAGGAAACCTTCTGCCCGATTAGAAATCATGATGCCAGTCTCCTCACAAACACATGCTTATCGTCATACTTCTCGAGGGATCAGAGCACTACTGAGACATGGCTCCACTGCAAATCCACTGTAGAACGAGAAAGCTTACACTTCTAACCAAAGGTCTTGGACCCGATGTTAATCTTCATTTCTCTTTCTGCTGATGTGCCTGACCCACTGAATGTCTCTAACGCTTACTCCTTTTCTTCTTGGCTTTCAAGTGGAACCAAGAGGAGGCTTCTCTGATCTTAAACTGATCCCATTTGGACTTGACCTTATCCCATACAAAAGGCTCAGTGGCAGAATGGGTCATGTGGCTGCCCCATTGCTCCAACTACCCAGATTCAGTCCTAATTTTGGGTGCTGTCTGTTTGGAGTTTGCATATTTTTTGCGTTCATTCTGCTTTCTTCCGATATCCCTGCAAGGTGCTGCCTCGTAGGTAAACTGGCTGATGTCAACTGCCCTTGATGTTGGGTGGCAGGAGAATCTGTGGGACGATGAGGTTGGTAGATGGTAGGAGAGAACAGGTAGGGGAGTAAGTTAGGGGAAGGGATTGATGAGATTGCTTTGAGAGCCAACATAGATATGATGGGCTGAATAATCTCCTTCAATGTGGTGAGCAAATAACAGGAAAATTAAATACTTTTAATCTGAGGTCTTTACTCATCGCCCACCCAGAGGAAGCTGGTGGTTATTTCCAATCACACGGAGTCTGACAGCTTCAATTTCGGAATCACCAGTCTGTGCTTTGACTCACGTAGACTCCAATAAGAGAAGTGCAAAGAGGAAGAGGAATTTGCAGTCATCTTTAGCCACAACTCTGAATCAAAACCCCTTGTTGCAGAACAAAACCCTTGTCTGATTCACCGTACCTTTCAAAGAAAGTGCACAAACTGCTGGGCAGTGGCTGGATTAAGGAGCTCTGTGGTAGCTGTTGGTAAAGGCAGGGAGGTTGGGCTCATAGGACATCTTTCATTATCCCAAGTAGAAACTTTAGTGCTTGTTAGAATAGAAAGCCAGCAGCAGCATGTTCGAAGCTAGGCCATTGTAAGCTCTTGGAAATCTCTTCTAGATCCATTTTCAGGATGGTATTTTTGTTGTTTGTGGAGAGCTTAAATAATCAGGGTCTTGATTCATCGGAGTTTAGATGAGTCAGAGGTGACCTCACTGAAATGTGCAAAAATTATGCTGAATAGATTTGGGAATAATGTTTCTCCAACACCTTATACTCACTGCACTGAAGCACAAGAGATTCTGCAGGTGCTGGAAATCTTGAACCTCGCGCACAAAATGCTAGAGGAACTCAGGACTTGATGAAGAGTCTTGGCCCAAAACATTCAATATTTATTTCCTTCCATAGATGGTGCCTGTCCTGCTGAATTCCTCCAGCATTTTATGTGTGTTGCTCTGGATAAACATGTTGCACTGATTGAAAATACAGTTCTCTGTAACTTTAACATGTTATTCTACATTCTGATACTGATGTACAGATATGCTTAAAAGATCTGTATGGATGGCATTGAAAGCAAACTTTTTCACTGTACTGTATCTCAGTACATGTGACAATAATAAACCAATTTAACAATTTATTTCACAGATTTACTATTGTAATGTACTCTACTCACTGGAGCCCAACAGTCTAAACCCATTGGACGTCCAACACTTCCTATTTACTGGACTCAAAGCACTATCATTATGGGACCCCAATAACTTCTACTTTCTGGACCCCAACACTTTGTACTCACTGGCCCCAATGCACCAGGAAGTTCCTAGACTCCAACACACTGTATTAATCACTTCAACAGCTTGTGCTTGGCCTAATCAACCATTACATTGGCTCATTTTCCATTAACTCAGCCAAATGCAGGGCACGTCTGACAGCCCTGCTCTACACAACATTACATGCTCGCATCCCGGTATTGTTACCCTGTTCTTCTCTCATTAACCCATCGACCACTACTGTTTATCTCTATGGCAACACGAACACCACTCTATTACAGAAAATCACTCTGTGCTACCCACCACACTGCACACGTTCTCTGCCGCTCAAAATTAACTTACTTTTCTCTGTTTCTCTGTGTACCGACCTTCAAAATAAAGTTGTAACCCCGTTTTTCTTTCCAAAGATGCTGACCTGACCCACTGACAGCTTCCAGCATTTTTTTTACAGAACTTAATTGTGCTTTTTTAGGGAAGTTACACAGCAACTGTGTACAACACTGCTGAGGTCAGAACTGAGTGCTGTCCAAGTTGTAACAAACACTATGTGATCCATCAGGGAGATTTACAAGGGCGTTGTCAAGGCTGGAGAGCTACAATGTAGATGAGAGACTGATGTTACTGGAGATTTTTTATTGGAAGAGAGGTGAGGAGAGATTTATTTGGGTATGATCACACATGTATGAAGTCCAAAGAGGATGCATAGGCAGAGCCAGCTGAACAGAGAGGGCTATGGGTCAGGGCACGGATTCCAGACACCTGGTTGGTTAAAGTTATGTCTCTCTCTGCCTGAAGGGATGGAGGCAGAAACCTCATGAACACTTGAAGAGCCATGTTACACAATGCAATGTACCAGGGGTTGATGGGATTGTTCTCAATTGTTGAATTGGGCCCCAATTTGGACAGGTAAATATTTCTCAATACAGTAAGGGTGCTGTGTCTAAGAGCAGTAATTGATTTGTTCCATGGGTAATATTGGAGATGATCACTGCCGTTGTACCACACATCCATTTATCCATTCATACACTGGTAGTTGCCCAGCCACGCTCCTGTTCTGGGCATAGACATTGACACATAGAGAGGCCAAAGGAATGAGAGTGACTGACCCCACACACCCAGCACCTTCACTGACCTTTGTAGATCTGGATAGTGTTGAGAGGAGGAACCTTGTCTCTGATCAAGAGATACTAGAGCAGAAATAAGAAGCTAATGAACTCACTGCTTCACGCAGATGTAATGCAGGAAGAAACTACATGAACTCTCCAGGTTCATCAAGGTAATTGCTCTGATTTTTGGACAAGTTGCTCAGAATGCAGCTTTGAAGCTCTGTCTGTCTCTCTTCTTCTTCGGTTGTCCATCAGAATCCGATGACGATGTCCACTCCTTTAACGGTGAGATCTTTGATGACTATACAGTCCTATCCTGGACCCACAAGCTCTATTGCAGGTGGGACATGTATATGTGGTAGTGGTGGTAGTGATGGCAACCATGGCTGTATTTCTCCTGGCCCTCTTCTGCTGTCTTCTGGTTGTTCTTTCCATCTCCAGAATACAAACCCCATCCCTACACAGCTGTCGCCAAGTGTTATGGTCAGTAGCAACATCCTCCAGGTCCTCGGGTCTGATCTTGCACTTCCTTAAAGCATTCTTCATCTGATCCTTATAGTACCTCTTCGGCCCTCCAGCTGAGCGTCAACCATGATGCAGCTGGCCGGGTCCTGTAGTCACGCAGTGACAGTTATACACACACACACACACACACACACACACAGACATGTTTCCACATATGTGTGTGCACACACACACACACACACAGACACAGACACACACACAACACAGATATGTTCCCACATACATGTGTGCACACACACATGTTTCCACATACACGTGTGCGCACACACACACACACACACACACACACACACACACACACACATGTTTCCACATACACGTGTGCACACACAGATACACAGACAGATGTCCATACACAGAGGATCACTGACAGAGGCACACACTCTTCAGAATTCTCACAGAATGCCTCCTCCTGCACGAACATACATCCCAATTTTGACATTCTACTTTTCCCCGTCCCAAACCACACATGTTGAAGCTACAAACGGGACCAGAGTCCCCCATCGCCCTCATTAGGCAGAAACAGTGAGGAATGGAGGAGAAGTCACCCTGTCAGTAGTGGGCTGTCAGAAACACTTCAATGGGCTGGAGAAAGCAGTTCTCTATCTCATGGGCAGACCAGTTTTCAGGGCACTTTCAGTTGCTCTTTCAGATCTGGCAGGAATTCCCACTGATACTGTTGAACTATGGTTACCATGTCTCTCTGAACTAATCAAGTGTGGAAACCTTCATTACCATGCTTACTGATGACTGCATGTGTAGCTGCTTTAGGAGCAGTTACTTGTGTAACTATCTGAGTTTTTTAGGAGAAATCTCTGTTCCCCCCTCAAGTAAACAGAGCAGGGGCAGAGCACAAGGAGTTTGCCAAGATAGAGAAGCCAAAGGGAACACAAGTGGGATCATTCCTAGTGCCAGACATGGATGCCGCCTCAGAACATGGCACTTTGAGGAATGTTCAAAGGACATGGGATGCAGGACACACACCAGGTTGACTGCACCTATGTATGTACAATCGTGTAGGTGTGCACCATTGTGTGTGTGTGTGGTGTGTGTGTGTGTGTGTGTGTGTGTGTGCGTGCGTGCGTGCGTGCGTGCGTGCGTGCGTTGTTACATTCCCACAATTTTAACATGGGACAGTGTGGTGATGTAATGTTCTTGTGATTGGGATGATGTAGTTGTTTCTTGACCGTCGGGTGATGTGATGTCACGTGATGGCATGTTCCAAACTGTATTTAAACCAACCTGCAGTTTATGACACAGTTCTCTTTTTTATATTTGTGCAACATTGTTGTTGCCAGTCGGAGGTGTGGAGGCTCCACCGGGTTTGTTTGTTCCACGTTTATTTTTCCCTTACAGTCCAGTATTGGAGAGTGAAGGCATTACCAGATTTACCGAGTTCAAAGGATTGGATAAAGTTGATGCCATTCAGTGTTTTGGGGAAAGATAGACCCACCAATGCACAGTAGCAGCAGTTTGTACTATCTGCAGGATGCACTGGGGCAGCGCGTTAATGCAACGGTGAGCACAACGCTTTACCGTGTAGGTGACCCTGGTTCAATTCTTGCTGCTGCCTATAAAGCATTCCTACCTTCTCTCCATGACTGCGGATTTTCTCTGGGTGCTCCGGTTTCCTCCCACCGTCCAAAGACATACCAGTTGGTAGGTTAATCGGTTATGCTCCTTAGACAGCACCTTCCAAACCCACCACCTTTGCCAGCTGGAAGGTCAAGGCTAGCAGAAGCATAGAAACACCCCCACCTTGAAGTTGCCCTCCAAGCCATGCACCGTCACCTGGAAACACTTCACCATCGCTGGGTTAAAATCCTGCAGCTCCCTGTCTAACAGTATTGTCGGCATACTGACACCTCAAGGACTGTAGCAGTCCAGGAGCAGAGCTGGTGTCACCTTCGCAAGGGTAACAAGACACGAGCAGTTAAATACTGGCTTCGCTGGAGAAACCCTCATCCCTTGAATGAATGAAACAAAAGGACTGGAAAATTACAGTTTGGAGGATGATTCGATGTGCTGGAGCTGTTTTCCTGCAACAGAGGAGGTTGAGGATGATGCATTTGATTATATCATGGCTAGACTGGATGAATAGGAAATATGGCCACATCTGCACCAGGTACGTCGAGCTGCAGCTCCTAAGGGACCGCATTAGGGAACTGGAGTTGCAGCTCAATGACCTTCGCCTGGTCAGGAGAGTGAGGAGGTGATAAAGAGGAGCTATAGGCAAGTCGTCACACTGGGACCTCAAGAGACAGATAAGTGGGTAACAGTCAGGAGAGGGAAGGGCAAGAGTCAGATACTAGAGACTACCCCTGTGGCTGTCCTGCTTAACAATGAGTACTCCTGTTTGAGTACTGTTGGGGGAGACGGCCCACCTGGGGGAAGCAACAGTGGTCGTGCTTCTGACAGAGAGTCTGGCCCTGGGGATCAGAAGGGAAGGGAAAAGAAGAGGATGGCAACAGTAATAGGGGATTCTATAGTTAGGGGGTCAGACAAGTGATTCTGTGGATGCAGGAAAGTAACCTGGATGATAGTTTGCCTCCCAGGTGCCAGGGTCTGATCACATCCACGATATCCTGAAGTGGGAAGGTGCAGCCAAAGGTTGTGGTACATATTGGTACCAACAACATAGGTAGGAAAAGGGAGGAGGTCCTGAAAGCAGACTACAGGGAGTTAGGAAGGAAGTTGAGAAGCAGGACCTTAAAGGTAGTCATCTCGGGAGGGTTGAAGATGTTGTTCCCTTATTCAAGAAAGGGAGTAGAGATAGCCCAGGAAATTATAGACCAGTGAGTCTTACTTCAGTGGTTGGTACGCTGATGGAAAATACCCTGAGAGGCATCATTTGGAGAGGCATAATAAGATTAGGAATGATAAGCATGGCTTTGTCAAGGGCAGGTCGTGCCTTCTGAGTCTGATTGAATTTTTTGAGGATGTGACTAAACATATTGATGAAGGTAGAGCAATAGATATAGTGTATATGGATTTCAGCAAGGCATTTGACAAAGTACCCCAAGCAAGGCTTATTGAGAAAGTAAGGAGGCATGGGATCCAAGGGGACATTACTTTGTTGATCCAGAACTGGCTTGCCCACAGAAGGCAAAGAATGGTTGTAGACGGGTCATATTCTGCACGGAGAACGGTGACCAAGTGGTGTGCCTCAGGGATCTGTTCTGGGACCCTTACTATTCGTGATTTTTATAAATGACCTGGATAAGGAAGTGGACAGATTGGTTAGTAAGTTTGCTGATGACACAAAGGTTGGATGTGGATAGTGTGGAGGGCTGTCAGAGATTACAGTAGGACATTGATAGGATGCAAGACTGGCCTGAGAAGTGGCAGATGGAGTTCAACCCAGATAAGAGTGAAGTGGTTCATTTTGGTAGGTCAGATATGATGGCAGAATATAGTATTAATTGTATGACTCTTGGCAGTGTGGAGGATCAGAGGGATCTTGGGGTCCGAGTCCATAGGATGCTCAAAGCTGCTCCCCCAGGTTGACTCAGTGGTTAACAAGACATATGGTGCATTGGTCTTTATCGATCGTGGGACTGAGTTTAAGAGCTGAGAGGTAATTTTACAGTTATATAGGACCCTGGTCAGACCTCACTTGGAGTACTGTGCTCAATTCTGGTTGACACACTACAGGAAGGATGTGGAAACCATAGGAAGGGTCTAGAGATGATTTACAAGGATGTTGCCTGGATTGGGGAGTATACCTTATAAGAATAAGTTGAGTGAACTCAGCCTTTGTTCCTTGGAGCGACAGAGGATGAGAGGTGACCTGGTACAGCTGTATAAGATGATGAGAGGCATTGATTGTGTGGATAGTCAGAGGCTTTTCCCCAGGGCTGAAATGGCTAGCATGAGAGGGCATAGTTTTGAGGTGCTTGGAAGTAGCTACAGTGGAGATGTCAGGGGTAAGTTTTTTTATGCAGAGAGTGGTGAGTGCGTGGAATGGGCTGCCGGCGACGGTGGAGGAGGTGGAAATGATAGGGTCTTTTAAGAGACTCCTGAGCAGGTACATGGAACTCAGAAAAATAGAGGCCTATAGGTAACCCTAGGTAATTTCTAAAGTAAGTGCGTGTTCGGCACAGCATTGTGAGCTGAAGGGCCTGTATTGTGCTGTAGGTTTTCTATGTTTACTTCCTGTGACCGTGTCAAGTATAATCAGGAGAAAAAATCAGAAAGGGAATGAGGAAAACCCTCTCGATGCCTAAACAGTACTGGGATGTCTACTTGAAGAGTCATGAAGGGGAAGGTTCAACAGCTTTTCTTTCAATTAGCACTAGCATAAAGGGCTAGATATATATTTTCCATGTGTTCTGTGTTTTCTGTTCCAGTTCAGCTACCCCCTGCCTGGCTGGCCTTGTTGAGTCTCCTGTCTGCACATAAGCATCCTTTTTGGCATCCATTCCTATGATTTAGACCCCCTCTATCCCTATATGTGTTCCCTCACACTGACCTGAAATCTCTCTCTCCTCTGCAGTGGCCGGAGCCGAGAGGGGAGATCAGTAGCAGCCATACTGAACTGGGTGAGCTTTCGTAAACACCAGTCCCTTCCGAAACCCTGTATTCCACCTTTTTGCACTGGCATTTGAGCAATTCTACATTCTTTGAGGGAGATCCAAATTATTTTGGCATGTGATAAACACAAAAACAGATGAAGCTTTCAAGCTAGTCTGTGAGAGGAGCAGATTTTCTACACCCTACGTAAAGTCAGGATGGTACATGTTCTGTGCATGTCAGAGTTAGCTTGTACACAGGCTGTGTGAGGCCTGTATAACATGTAGATTTGCCTCATGCTGTTCTAAAAATCAATTGTGGAGACTTTGTGTGAGGAAATAACAGCATGAACATGGACTGTGTAAAACACATTTACACTGCACAAGAAGCAGATAATTGACAAGCTCTGTGTGGATGAATGGTTTCGGCCTGAAGTGTTGACTGTATGTTTTTCCATAGATGCTATGCTGCCTGGCCTGCTGAGTTCCTCCTGCATTTTGTGTGTGTTGCTAGGTTAGAGTTTAGTTATGTAAGCCATTGACTGACATCAAGTCAGAGCATCATGAAGCAAAGAAACAGGCCCTACAGCCGATAAGTCAGTCCAGCTGCCACCTACCTGCACAAATCCTACTGCAGTCCCTTATAATCTCCACATGATCATCAGCCCACCACTAGCTCTCCACCGCTCACAATAACGCTCGGGGCAAAGTACAGTGGCGAGTTAACCCATCAGCCCACACATTCTTGGGACATAGGAAGCTCTCTAGGGGTATCCGCGTGGTCACTGGGAGAACATGCAAACTCCACACAGACAGCACTGTGAAGTGTGCTTTGCAAGGAGCTCTGTGTGGTGTAGATAGTATATCATCAATTGTATAAGGTGGAGTTGCAAGTGTTCTGGGCAGAAATGCACTGGACACATCTGGTGTAAGGATTGGACTGTACACACAACAGCGTAAGGGAACAGACTGTACACAGCCCACGTAAGGACAAGCTTGTTTACACACTCTGTAAGGAGTATGCTGTGTACAACCTATGTACAAAGTAAGTTGTATACTTGGGTGTCAAATTAATTGACTTGCTGATAATTTTGTTTTCTGTTTGAAAGGATCTTTTACTGAAACATTTGCTCCAGGCAAACGATACATAAAAAATGAGGTTTGCTGCTTGCTGTTTGCCAGCTGAAATCCTGACTGAAGAATTTTCACTGCTGAAAATTTAATGCAGCAGAACTTCCTGCATTAAACCCACAATGTTTGGAAAGCTCTCTCCAACCCAGGGAAATATCTGCTCTTTGTGTGACCCCGAGAGCCTTGCTGGCAGCCCACAGCCAGATGTTGTTTGTAAACGGAATGTTCGAACCCTGGAGAAACATGCAAAGAGAGAGGAGGAAATATCTGGAGATAATGGAGCCGAGCTCAATCCTAGAGATTTGAAAATTCCCTGGAGAATTCTGATGTTTGCACAAAGGCCTGATCTCTCCTCCCTCCTGTGAACTGAGATTTAACTGGAGGAAGGTGCAGGGAAGAGGAAGGATGTACTAACCCAGGGGTGGGCAAACTTTTTGACTTGTGGGCCACAAAGGGTTCTAAAATTTGACAGGGGGGCCAGACCAGGAGCAGATGGACGGAGTGTTTTGGTAATACACCTCATAAGAGAAAATAAAATATCATGGGATATGTAGAAAACATGTGCTTTAATTTCAATTGAAAATGAACAAATGCATTACAACAAAATATCTGTCTTTGAAGTCCCATGGTATTTAGCTATTTATTGAAATGACTTTTAAAACACTGAAAATTAAATGAATAAAATGCAGCTTTTTTAATAATAACAGTTATTATTTTAAAGCACTGAAAATTCTGTTATCCTTCAAGATATTATCATCATCACTCTCCTCCTGACTGTCTTTATTTCAAAAACTGTAGGAGATGCAGGTCTACTTGTCTTGCTCCTTCTTATTCAATTGTCCCCTGTGCCAAAACTCAACAACGACCAGCACAAAGACAGAACAGTGACAGCGCGCCAGTATGCGAAGCGCGTTATTTGATCTGGAGCGCATTTTTTATTTTGAGAACGTACGTGCACCTGCGCACTACTCATGTCCATCACTTAACAGAAATGACATGTAACATGTAAGGCTTATTGAAAAAAATATTTTCAAATGCATTTTTTACATAACACAATGAAGAAACTTATTTTTAATTTCAGTGGGAACAGTGTTGTTGGTCTCCCTTTTTAGCCAGCGCATCAAAGTCTGGATTTAGTTTTGTTGTGGCGATTCTCAGGATGGATCTGAGGTGTTGGTCAGTTAACTTGGATCTGTGGCTGGCTTTGTTGATGTTCACGACGCTGAACGCCTGTTCACACAAATAGGTCAAGCCGAACAAAGAGTAAAGCGCAAATGTGGAGTAATACGCTGCACCTCAACAAAGGTCAATGTATATAGAGTGCGTCATCTATTGGGAAAACGCCAGAATTGCGGAGAAAAAACGTTAACAAGGTTTATTAATATAATTTCATCAAGTTCTGCAGGCCGGATTAAAAAGCTTAACGGGCCGCATATGGCCCCAGGGCCGTAGTTTGCCCATGCCTGATCTAACCTATTGTGATTGGATTTCTCGGATCCCTGACCACCTGCACAATTAACCCACCCCTTCACCACTTTTCTACATTTTCAGAATTATAAAACAGCTGTGTTGTGGATGTGGCCACAAACAGTGCTGCTGGGTCACTGGTCTGGAAGACAGAGAGCTCTGCATGTTCCAAAGTACATTTATTATCAAAGTATGTATGCATTATACAACCTTGAGATTAGTCTCCTAACAGACAGCCATGAAACAAAGACACCCAAAAGAACCCAAACACCCAAAGTGCAGAAGGAAAAACAAAAAATATCCCAAGCAATGAAAGGAAACAAACCGCGTTCTGGAATGTAGTGCAGAAAGAGAGTCTGTCCCCAGACCTGTAGTTCAGAGCAGAGCGGAGCAGCCAGCTGAACTGGCCCATCCCTTGCTTCAGGCCCCGGCACCTTTTTCAACTTGGGCCGGTGCCTAAATCATCATCCAAGCATCGGATTCAGTTGCTTCGATACGCTCTGGGGCCTGGACCCCACCGTCTTGATTCGGCCTGTACCCGACCTTTCCGATTTGGCCCAGCGCCTAAATTGATCGAACCTCGAGTCTTTTTCACTCTCAGCGATGAGCCCACTGACTCACCTTGCCTCAGTTGTGCCACATCAACTCCAAAGGGAAGTTACAGACTACTGTTTGTGATGATTGTTTACCAGATTAACAAAGCATTTAGTTGTTTTCCTTGTTTCATCGGCCAGCAGCAAGAAGTCGCTAATTCACAAGCACCGTCTTAAACCATCGTTTCTAGCCACAACTCATGATACCGATATGCTTGAGGGCTCCTTCACCAATGCTGCTAAATGCCTTGCAGTGCCTACAAAGAGATACAGTGTAAAAAGTGGTCCTTTAGCCTGCCAAATCCATTCCAACCAAATACCCATTCAAACTGGTCGCATTCCACTCCCCCCACATTATCACCAGTTCTCCCAGATTCTCCCACTCACTCACCACAGACAATTTACAGTGGCTAGATAACCTACCATTACACATCTCTGGGTTGTCACAGGAAACTGGAGAATTCAGCTAGTCTCACTGGAATGCAAAAGGATGAAGCTTAATCTTATTAAGGTTTATAAAATTATGAGGGGCGTTGATAGGTTGGATAATTCTGAGATTTCTCCATAAGGTAGGGCACTTTAAAACATGAGCACAGATGTTTAAAAAGTGAGGGAAAATCTTTAAAGGAGGTCTGAGGGATACGTTTTAACAGTGAGGGTGGTGAGTATATGGAATGAGTATTCAGATGAGGTGATAGAGGCGCGTATAATCACAGCATTTGGACAGGTACACAGATAAGAAAGGAAATCAGGGATACATGCCAACTGCAGGAAAATAGGATTAGCATGGAAAGCCGTCTTGGCCAGCATCGGCAAGTACCTGAGCACCTGATGTCAGGATTGAACCTTGGTGTCTGGCTCTGAGACAGAGGCTCCTGCCACTCTGTAAATCTGCTCTGGTTGAGTGCTGTTGGTCTTTCCCAGGCGATGGTTTAATCTCTGCTCATTTCTTAATCATTTATCACTTGATAAAACTTCATTTTGTTGAGAAGAAAGTCTTTGTTACTGTGGCAATGGTTTTAGTGGCTCTGTAAACAGATCCAATGCTGGCTTGGCCAGATGTCTTTGGCATTGTTTATGTGTAGGATGAGTCATTGGGCAAGCATGGTGCAACTTGAACTTCACCCGCCTTCACTGATGATTTACATTGTTCTTGTCTCTTCTCCATCCACCAGCTCTCCAGTCCTTCCTCTCTCTCCTTCCCTGCTGCACTCCCTCCCCTCCTGCTCTCCTTTCATCCTCCTCCCCTTCCGCTCTTGCTTCCTCATTCTTATTTCCTACTCTTTTTCCTTGCTGCTCTCCCTTGCCTCCCTCTCTCTTCCCTCCTGCTATTCATCCTTCTTCTTCCCTTTCTGTTCTCCCTCTCTCCCTCTCCACCTTCCCCTCATCCCATGATCATGCCGTACTGGTGTTCTCACCACTGCAGAGAACCTTGGCTTAATCCTGACCTCGGCTGCTGTCTGTGTGGAATTTAAGTTTCAGTTTCCATGGATATTCGGGTTTCCTCCCACATGCTAATTGTCTATGGCATGAAGGTGAGTGGTAGGATCAGACATGAATTGGTGGGAATACAGAAAAATATGAGATGAGTGTAGGACATCTGTACAGGGTTGTTGATGAGCACTGTGGTCCCAATTCTATATTTTATGGCACTAAATCCACAAAATCATGACACAGGGCAACTGAACTCATAAAAACTCACACGAAGGAACAATGGGAAATATTATATTGGACTGGATGAGGGTTTATAATAACTGGGAATTAGTTTAACTCTTCCAAATTTATTACATCTGGAATACTTATATCAAGATTGTGGAAGGTTAAGCCAATTGAAGCTGAATAATTGTGCTAAATCTGAAGCTCTAAAGGAGAGACTGTGTGTTGCATGTCGCAGTGTAGCACAATAACAATGGGACTGTAAATGCCAAGAAGGGAAACCAAAAGGTGCTGGAAATACTCAACAGGTCAGGAAACATCTTTGTCAGAATTTCTGAACACTGACATCATGCGATGTCTACCAGACTGATTCAAAGACTTCAGCTTCCCAACCAGAACTAATTTCTGATCCACAAAATCAGCTTAAACTCGATTAGTGTATATTTGAAAATCTACAGAGGTGAGAGAAATGAAGGCATTTGAAACAGTTCCTTCATGACAAATATTTAGAAGGCTTGCACTGAAGGAAGTTTGCTCAACTGAGCAAATAATATTTTCCTTACACAACCCATATGGTGCTGTTGGACACTGCACTGAGCCCTTGTTCTTGCAACCCAGTGAGGAACAAAAGCTTGTGTGTAATCCAGCCAGAACTGACAATCAGAGCCACAGTTTGCCATTGCCCAGACCATCAGGATTAAGCATTCCGAAAGCACGCCCATTTTCCATGTGAGAGAAACTGCTGGAGCGTCAGTGCTCAGGAAACAGTGTAAGGTTGGTCCGTTGAGGCCTAGACAGATCATACTGTTGAAGCAGAAGTTCCTCTTCTCATTAGCAGTTCCTCAGGGTCAAGATGATTTTTATGTATCCATATTTTCTTATTGCATAGGAGGCCATTCAGCCAATCATGTTTATGTTAGCTTACAGAACAATCCTACAGTCCAGCTAATTTTCCATGTCACCAATCTCCTCACATTCCTGCCTAGTTCCCCCAGATTCTATCACTCCCACCTATACACTGCAGACAATTCACAGATCGTTGTGGCCTTGGGAGGTGGGGGGAAATCAGAACACCCAGTGGAAGCTCACATGGTCACAGGGAGAACTGGCAAACGCCACACAGGCAGTGCCAAGGTCAGGATGAAATCTGGGTCACTGGCAATGTAAAGAAGAAATGCTGGCTATGTGAGGTGACTGATTTGGTCAATGTGGGTCCACATGGGGTAGGAGGAGTTTCGTGGGATGGCTTGCTTGGCATGTTGTGTGATTCCTTTTGCTCTACTTCCTGTCACAAAGATTTGGAATACTACCCACCACAGACGATAGTCAGCAGTACTGGATTCTACTGAGCACTATCGCCTGGGTCTGTGACCAACCCACACCTGCTGAACAATGAAATCTCCTTCCAGAGGCTATTCTTCGTCTTGCCACTCCTAGTGCTTCTTGACTTGAGGCTTCCTTGTCAGGGGATGATGAGACTGAATGGGGTCTGAAGGAAAGCAGCAGTGCTGAGTCAGGTCCAAACGCATCCATGCACTCTTTGGAGCAAGAATTACTCACAATCAATGTTCTTTTCATAGTCACACAGAACAAAAACAGGCCCTTTGCCCCATTGTGTCTACACGTAGTTACAGGGAGAAAGTGTAAACTTCACATAGACAGCTGCTGAGGTCAGGATCAGCATTGGGCTCTGGAGTGGAGAGGCATTGGTTCTACTGGCAGCACCACTGTGTTATCCACTAAGTTCTATTCAGCAGCGGCAGCAACAATGAGTGTATGACCTTATGCGCTGCTGCTGGAAGCCCAATTTCCCCTTCTCCCAGTCCCACTCTGCAATCCTGTGTCTCTCAGACCACTGTCAGCTCTTGGGTCCTCACAGACTCCATCCTCCTCCCACCCCACCTTCCCTGAAAACCCCAACCCTCCCCTCAGACTCTACCAACACTCTTCCCAACTCTTATCCAAGCTCTCATCCATGTGCGGTCTTCAGAATTCCCTCTGATCTTCCCCTCTCTGAGGCAGAACCTTCTGACCCAACCTGTTCCTCTCCACTACCACTCTCCTCCGTTTGCAGACCTCAGTAAAGGCCTCATCTTTGTCCGCCTGTGCCCACACCTCAGTGAGTTCCACGCCCATCACAACATCGAGCATTTCTTCTGCCACCCCCCATCTGAGTGTTTAATTCTTTGGCAAGGACTCTTCAGCTTGCACTGATGACTCCGTCTACCATCTTCAACCTTCTTCCTCTTTCTGGACACATCACTCGGACTTTTTGCCTGCTTTGGATCTTTTCATTGCGAATTGCTGATGAGACATCAACTGGCTTGACCTAGGTTCCCTCTAAGCTGTGCATGTGTGTGCGCACACACGTTTTTCGACCAGCGCGCAAAGGAAATTAATGAAAGCACAAAAGGTTAGTTACCTAAGATAATGTAGTAATTAATAATTGTGCTTATTGAAAATAATCTTTTAGCTAGATGTTTCTATTAACTAGTCAGTTTTTCAAATATCACAATGCACGTCACTAATTTACATCACCTCACCTTTCCCATTCTGGTTTGTACAGCTGCATCACGGCAGCAGCCATCTTTGGCAGACAGTGTTCATATCGTAAAGTTTACAAAGATCTGATTCAAGTCCTGTAGATAGCTTACTAAGTTTTTATTGAAAAATATCAAAAGAAGCAAAAGGCGTGAAGTGCAAAAGAACTGCAAATCTGTTTAAAGTTGAACAGCTTAACAAAACAGTAGAAACTGCCGCACTGGAAGCTTGTGAGGTAATGAATGTTCAGCTACGAGAAATATTTATGTATGATTCAGAAACTGGACGTATCTGTTTGCATTGTCGTGATGTGAAAGTTGCTGGAAAATTTGCTAGTGGAAAGAAATGGGATGATATTTGAAAACTTGACTTTTTGAAGCATCATTTGGCAAGTATATCGCATTTGGACAGTGTACAAAAGCTCAGGTAACAGAACCCATCAAAATGAACAGTTTTGCGACCTTGCACAGTTGATGGTCATTGGGGAAACCTTTCTTGCATCTAGTGCTGACCGTGAGCGAGGTTTTAGCCTAATGAATCAACTCAAAAACAAGCTGAGAAACCATTTAGGTGAATGTCATTTGGATATGTTAGTGAGAATCAAAAGCTGTCAATTGGATGGAAGTTCTATTATTACCACGGTAAATGACAGGGCATTGAGGAATGCAGTAAAACGGAGTGATCTAAGAATAATGGTGCATAGTTCCCTGAAGGTGGAATCTCATGTGGATAGGGTGGTGAAGAAAGCTTTTGGTATGCTGGCCTTTATAAATCAGAGCATTGAGTATAGGAATTGGGATGTAATGATAAAGTTGTACAAGGCACTGGTGAGGCCAAGTTTGGAGTATTGTGTACAGTTCTGGTCACCGAATTATAGGAAAGAAGTCAACAAAATAGAGAGAGTACAGAAGAGATTCACTGGAATGTTACCTGGGTTTCAGCACCTAAATTACAGGGAAAGATTGAACAAGTTAGGTCTTTATTCTTTGGAGCATAGAAGGTAGAGGGGGGACTTGATAGAGGTATTTAAAATTATGAGGATCATAGATAGAGTTGATGTGAATAGGGTTTTTCCACTGCGAGTAGGGGAGATTCAAACAAGAGGACATGAATTGAGACTTAGGGGGCAAAAGGTTAAGGGTAACATGAGGGGGAATTTCTTTACTCAGAGAGTGGTAGCTGTGTGGAATGAGCTTCCAGTAGAAGTGGTAGAGGCAGGTTTGGTATTGTCATTTAAAAAAAGTTGGATAGATATATGGACAGGAAAGGAATGGAGGGTTATGGGCTGAGTGCAGGTTGGTGGGACTAGGTGAGAGTAAGCGCTCGGCACGGACTAGAAGGGCGGAGATGGCCTGTTTCCATGCTGTAACGGTTATATGCTTACCTATAGCCCTCTATTTTTCTATTTTAGAACAGAGGAAAGGAAGAATTTCTTTTTTAGCCAGGGAGTAGTGAATCTGTGGAATGTTCAGCCACAGACTGTGGTGGAGGCCAAGTCTGTGAATTTGTTTAAGGTGGAAGTTGATAGTTTCCTGATCAGTCACAGCATCAAAGGATATGGCGAAACAGCAGGTGTATGGGGTTGAGTGGGATTCAGGGTCAGCCATGCTGGAATGGCAGAGCAGACTCATTGGTTTGAATGGCCTAATTCCACTCCAATGTCTTATGGTCTTATGCCAGTCCATGGCTCCTATACTGCCCAATGAGCCCACACTCAGGTTAAGGTGCAACACCTTATATTCTGTCTGGGGAGCCTCCAACCTGAATTTCAATTTCTCATACTTCCAGTAACTGCTCCCCACCCCCCCCCCCACCAAACCATTGGCTGATTGCCCGATTCCTGTTTCCCTCTCTCACTTTATCTGCCCATCACTTCCCTCTGAGGCCTCTCCCCCTTTCCTTTCTTCCATGGTCTTCTACCTTCTCCTATCAGATACCCCCCTCTCCAGCCCTTTATTGCTCTCACTAACCCACTTCATAGCTCTTTACTTCACTCCTTTCCCTCTCCCAGTCTCACCTATCACCTATCACCTTGTGCTTTTTCCTCCCCTCCCTCTACCTTCTTTCTCTGACTTCCCACCTCTTTTTTCCAGTCCTGATGAAGGGTCTCAGCCCAAAGTGTTGACTGTTTACTCTTTTCCATCGATTCTGCCTGGCCTGCTGAGTTCCTCCAGCAATGTGTGTGGGTTACCTTGGATTTCCAGCATCTGCAGATTTTCTCATGTTTGTGTATGGCTCATTTGATTTGAAATTATAAAATGTATGAAGAACAAGTCACCTCAAAGTCCTGTACATCAACACAAGCCAAAGTCCGTTTGAACCTCAGATGATCCACAGTTCCTGTAAAACTACTACACAAAAGAGCAGGACTTTACTTTGCATCCCAGTCAGCACCAAGCTGGGTGCAAGTTATGGTCATTACCTCACTGTTTGCTATGGGATCTTGTTGTTCACAGATTAACCTTTATGTGAAATGAATTACAACAATGAGGGTAAATCGAATGTCATTGTAAGACAATAGGGATAAAGTTGTTGGTACAAAATTGTACCTATTTTTTAAAATTTTAACTTGCGATTGGGATGTGAGCAGAGAACTGCAGGATATTTATTAGATTGTTCATCATTTTAAGGGCTGCACATAATGAAGGGATTATTCGATCCACCAACACATACCAGCATAATTATTGCAAGCTGCAGGCCAAGAATCATGAAGCCAGGATAGTCCTAATACAGGCATGGAAAATTACAAAATCAGCGAGCTGTGTTGACAGTATTTACATCTACTTATCAACAAGCCAACAAGCAAAAGTTAACAACTTCTGGTTAAAATGCCCCAAAAAAGGCAAAAGATTCTATCAGGCTTCTGGCAGAGACCAAGTGCAGTGTTAGTTACAGTCCTGTTAGAACTGGCAGTAGTTCTGCTCCACACACACAGGAATAGTTTGCACTGGAGAGTTTACTTTGCAGTCAACTGGACTTAGCTTTTTTTTCATTCTAATTGTGTTCTTTCTTACAAGAATAATGTATAATTTGTATTTAATTTATTTTTGTTAATATTGCTATATGATGCTATAGTGTGCGCCTGTGATGCTACTGCAAGTAAGTTTTTCACTTCATCTGTGCATATGACAATAAACTCAACCTGAAATGAGGATGCAGACATCAAGAGCTATTTATAGAGCAAATAATACCAACATCTGGAGCAATGCCTCTTATTACATCAACTTCCAAAATACCGACCTTGATCACAGAAACATCTGGAGTACTGACACTTACCAGCACCATCTGAAGCAGTACTCTTCAGAGCAACAGGACCTGGAGTTCCGATGCTTATTATACTAATATCTGGAGGACTTGGTGACAGTTGATCTTTGCACTAACATCTGCAGATCTATGCCACAGTTTATACCAACATCTGGGGACTGTCCATCATTTCACTAACAACTGGAGGACTGGCCTTCATTTTAATGGCATCTGATATACTGTACGTCCCTCAGCAGCAGAATATCCTGGGACCTCCCCTCATTACAGTAATATCTGGAGGATCTCCTCCTCGCATCAGCAGTAGAAGGGCCCCATTACAGCAACATATGGATCTGATTCTCATAGAACTGATATTTGGAGAATTGCCCCTTATACATGAATATTTGATAAACAGTCCTCTTTGCAACAACATCTAGAGTGCATCTGCAATTATGCCACATAATGGCAATACCCTTTGTGATATTAACATCTGGAAATATCATCACCTCCAGGTGATATCATCACTCTTCAGAGTGACCAATATTACTTCCAAATCTGGATGACAACTCTTCACCATGCCAACATCTGGAGCTCTGAATATCATTACATCATTATCTAGGAACTAATTCCATTACGTCAACATCTGGACAGCTTCCCATTGCACTAACACAATGCTGGGTCCTGAAGGACTCTGCTACTCACCACACCATTTATGAACAGTCCCTAACATCAGGAGGGCAAACCTATATGTGCAATAATTGAAACACAAACAAGTCTTTGTGAAATAATCGAAGTTGGTAGTGATCACTTATTGGTCTGGTCTACCTGTTGAATGACTTGAACAAAATCACGGAAACCCATTCCAGATGTTGTTAGCCCTCTCCATCTTATGGCATCTTCTGCTCACTGGGGCCACCTTTGTCCCCCTTTATCTGCAGTTGAATGCTTCTCTTCTGCTTCTCCCCTTATGGGTGTGCTCCATCCTCTCAGTTCACCTTCCTCTCTGCCCTTTTCTCTGGAATCCCTCCCCTCCCCCTCCACTGGAGCTCCTCGACCCCCAGCCTCCAGGTGAGATGCAGACCCAGAGAGTAATTTCTCTACAATTGGGTGAGTCTTGTCTTTGTTAGTTGATAGTTGAGGAATTCATTCAATTCCACAGTCCTCATGGGTGTTTCTCGTAGAGAGGAGCCATGCTGACAGATGTATACTGGTCGGTGTTTGTCATAATTCACCAAAGCTGGGAAGTCTGGGCATGTGGGAACTTGCACTCAGGATTCAGCCAGAACCTTCAGGAAGGAGGCTGGACATAACTTTCTGTGTAGACTGACATTACTTCCCCAAGTGAATGATTATGCATATCCCACTAATAACTTGCATTTCTGGAAGCTTTTCCCAGTCAGGAGTTCTGGAGTTCAAGATACACTCAGCACCAGGCCACAGGATCCCTGCCACCCAGCACAGTGGGAGTTCCAAGATGCGGCAGGTACTGTATATGAAGTCTGGGTGTGCCCTGAGGTCAGTATGCAGATGTTCTGACAGAACATGCCCAGGACTGTTTCCATTACTTACTGAAGTGCTCTGACTATTGCCAGAAGCAGATTTACTCTGATCTTCTGACGTTGTGAAGGTTGTGAATCTGAGGAATTCATTGCCACAGACAGCTGTGAGGGCCAAGTCTTTGAGTAGATTTAAGGTAGAGGTCAATATGTTCTTGATTAGCAATTGCTACAGGGAGAACACAGGAGAATGGAGTTGAGAGGGATAATGAATCAGCCATGATGGAATGACAGAGAAAACTCAATGGGCCGCAGGGCCTAATTCTGTACCGATGTCTTATGGTCCTATCAGTCAGAGAGGTGGAGCAGATAACCGGTAGAGAACTGAAGACCTGTGCTGACCGACCGGCTGGAATGTTTAAGTACATCAGTCTCTCACTGCTGCTGTCACCTGCTTGAAAAAGGCATCAATCATACTGGTCCCTAAGAAGACCAGGAGCAAGATAGTTCAGCTGGTTGATGGTGTCACAACAACAACCTTGCACTCAATGTCATCAAGACCAAGGGACTCATTTTGGATTTTAGGAAGGAGAAGCCAGGAGAACCCACACCAATCCTCATTGAGGGTGTAGCAGTAGAAATGGTGAGAGCTGGGTGTCAACATCTCAGAGGATCTATCCTTGGCACAAGATAATGATGCAATAATGAAGAAGGCACGTAGGCAGCTATACTTCATTACAAGGTTGAAGAGATTTGATATGCCACCAAAGGCTCTAGCATGTTTCTACATTGTACGGTAGAGAACATTCTGACAGGTTGTATCACCACCTGGGGTGGAGTCACCAATGCGCAGGACTGAATGAGGCTGCAGAGTGTCGTAGACTCTGCCAGCTTCCTCACAGGCATCAGCCTCCCTACCATTGAGGGAATCTTCAAATTGCTGGGCTTCAAGAAGTTTGCATCCATCACTAAGGACACTTCCCATCTGGGACATACTACCATCACAGAGGAAGTACAGGAGCCTGAAGACCCAAACCCATTTTAGGAAGAGTATCTTCCACTGTGACATCAGATTTCTGACTGGTCCATGGATCCATGAACACTACCTCACTATTCCTCCTTTGCAATGGTTATTTATTTATTTGTTTGTTTATATTTATTGTAACTTTTATGATTTAAACTACACTGCTGCCTCAAAACAGCAAATTTCGCCATATCAGAATCAGAATCAGGTTTATTGTCACCAGTATGCGACGTGAAATTTGTTAACTTAGCAGCAGCAGTTCAATTCAATACATAATCTAGCAGAGAGAGGAAAAATAATAATAATAACAATTATAATAAATAAAACATAATAAATAAACAAGTAAACAAGTAGATATTGAATAGATTTAAAGAAAAAAAGGGGAAAACAGTATTTTTGCTATATTCCTGTTCCTTTTTTAACAGTATATTAAAAAAGTGAGGTAGTGTCCAAAGCTTCAATGTTTGTATACAGTATGTTAATGATAATAAACCTGACTCTGATTCTGAGATTTTATATAACTTCCATGCACGATCTGGGACTGGGTCTCAGTCACAAGCATCCAAGGATGAGCTCCATATGTGAGTGGGTGGGAATAATTGGGTCATCCATTATGGGTACCAGAGCATTCGGGAATCAGACTACTGGTAAACAGGACCATTAGGAATTGGCAAATTTTCCAACTTTAAATTACTCATTCCTTATTTCTGTTTTTATCAGGAGTGGCTATCTGAGCTTGTCCCCCTTTTTCATCTTTCTTTCATTTCTCTGACCTGCTAGACGTCTCTCATAAGATCGCCTATACAACATTTTACAGTCCATACTGTGTCAGAGAGACCAGAAATATTGAACGGACTATGCAATACCTTTTGTATAATATTTTGTATATACATAATAATATATACATGTACATATGTATATACATTTTATATAAGATTGCACAAGTTATGATATTGCACAGCTTTGAGAACATTGCACAACCTATAGAGCATTACACAGAATGTACATTGTATAGCCAATACAATATTACAGTACAGATCAGTAGTCTGATCAGAGACTATATAATATTACTCCGCTAATACATCTTTACACAGCCCATATAACTTGGTACAACCTATACAGCATTACAGACTACGCAGCATTTGCAACACGTATTACGTACAAAATAGGCCCAACTTCCCCTCAATTAGACCTGAAATATTAACTATTTCTCTTCCCCCCGATGCTACTGGACCTACTGAGAGTTTCTCATTATCTTCTGCATTCATTTCAGATTTGCAGCATCTGAGGTTTCTGTTCTGATTTTCATTTCGGACTAAAAAGCTGGGGAGACTGACAGAAGAGGTGAAAATTGAGGAGTACAGTATCTGACAAATGGAATATACAAGACTTAATGGGCTCCCATTCTGGTGCTGTGTTCTAAAATTTGTAGTTTATCCAGTGTAGGCAAGCTTGCCTTGTGATGTTCCAAATGCCATTCACACATCTCCTCCTAAATGGTGCAGCATCCAGGATGGAGACTACTTAGGTGTGGTTAGTCTTCTACCTCAGCATAATTTTCTTGCAGTATCCCCCTTAATATGCAAAAGTCTATCATCGCAGTCCTGAATGTATCAGAGGTCAAATCTCTGCAGCCATAGGACAGAGAATTCCAAACATTCACCACCCACAGGGTTAAGACATCTTATATTATCACTGTCCTTTTAATAAATGACAATCCCTTATGTTGAGAGTGTGATTCCTAGTCCTAGATGCTTCGGTCAGGGAATATATCATTGCAGCATCTACCCTGTTAAGAATGTATCAATGAGAATGCTTTCAGTCTACCGAACTCTATAGTAAAGTCTAGAGAATAACATTCCAGATTTCAAAACTACTCCTCCCACAGCTAACAAGTTCTACAGACCAATTGTGGGTAAATAGGACTAGAACAGAAAAACATGATGGTCGGTATGGCATGGTAGGCCAGAGGCCCTGTTTCTGTGTGGTACAAATCTATGGCTCTATGGTCACCTTTGACACTGAGAGAGTATATCAGTGCCACTCAAACTGCCTAACACTTGGTTGAGTTTCTGTAGTGGTGTGAAAGGACTTGAAAATGGTCATCGTCAGATTTCAATCCATTATTTGCTTGTTACTGAGACAGGCAGAGCAATACAGTCAAATTCCTGAGCCATTTTCTCATTGCATATGAAGATAGTGAACTGAAGAGGCCTGGTTGCCAAGGAATGTCATCCTAGCACTAATACTGACCTAGTCTGAATCTGACCTCAATTTGGATTTGTCTGTGCCTGGGATTAACAGAATAGAAGAGGCCACCACAGAATTTGGTCACCTTAGGATCTCCACAAACCCAATGACACAGTTGACGTGCCTTATCTGCAAGCAATAAGTACATGTTTTATATTTCCATATTTCCTTCTCACATACTGTAGATTTAGGCTACTTGATACATCTGGTTCCTTTGGATTCAAGGAGCAGTTCCATTCCTGCCATCCCTGCTAATTTTCCCACTAGCTAATTGGGCTCTCAGTCCTATTAACCCCTCCCCCCCAGAATTCTCCACATCAATATTCTGCAGGAAATTTACATCAGCCAATCAACCTACCCATCTACATTTCTATTCAATGCAGGAGGAAATTGAAACACCTGGAGGAGACCCACAAGGTCATGCAATCCCCTCACATTTAGCTCCTGAGGTCAGGATTAAATCTGGGTTACTGGAGCTCTGAGTTAGTGATTCAACTACGTAACTGCAAAACTCTGCCATTATTTAGCATTGAAATTTGGCTGATAGCTTTTGTGTATTTAATATTTCAGTAACATTTGAGTAATATTGTAAAATTACTGTTTCATTTAGCATTCCTTGTTTGTTTAAATAATTCATTACAGGTTATACATAAAAGAACATGAATAGCATATGGCATATAGCCACTATGCTATACGTGAGTGTCTTGTTAAAACTGAAACTAAGAACGTACATGAGTTATCGTAGCTCCATGTTTCTCCTTCACTTAGTTTTATGTTTTGGAGTTACAAAATGTAACAGTAGTCTAAGCAAGTTTTAAATGAACCTGAGATAACCACCCAGCTGATAAAGCACAATGAGACAGACAAGTTATGAAAAAAGCGCTGTAAAACAATACATCACAGTACTTGCTTCTATGGGAAGGGACAGAGACGGTCGAGTTGAAAAAAGCAGAAAACAGATAAGTTCATGAGTTCATAATCAGTGACTACTGGCTGATAATAATAATCATTAATTTAAATAAAAACAGAAATAGCTGGCTATATCAAAAAGATAGATGCATTCGAGTGCACAAGAGATAACTGGATATTGCATACTGAGCGAATAGTATTTTAAAGAAAATGGGATAGCCAATGAGAAGCGAGTGCATCGGCTGGAAGAGAACACAGTTTGCTTAGAGGAATGACCGCTGCAACCAATCTGATATTGTAGAAGCAATGCAGGAACATTTCAAAATGAAACCTTTTTTGTTTGCAGACAGCTCAGATTCCAAAAGTAGGAGCAAAAGGAAGGGAAGTTCATTTCAGCATATGTGGATGAATTGCAGAGATTGTCTAAGCTTTGTCAGTTGAATGATGAGCTTAATGATGCACTGTGAGATCATTTAGTTTATGGAATCTTAGAAGAAATAATTCAAAAATGGCTCCTAATTGAAGCACAGCTTACATTTAAAAGAGTTGTTGAAATAGCTGTATCAATGAAAACAAAAGACAGAGACACAATTGAGTTGAGTTGCATCTATCTTTTTAATGTAGGAATGAAAGTGAGCATGAACAAAATTGTAATATCTAAACAGAAACAGACCTGGTCGAACAAATTGTGTTACCATTGTGGCAGGGGCTTGCATACACCAGACCAATGCAGGTTTAAAGGTGGAACTTGAAGAAAATGCCACAAATTGGGAGACATGCAAGGAGCATGTTGGGCAGTCAAAAATAAATGGACAGCACAAGAAGGAGAAAAAGATAACAAGTCAATTTGCAGTTTCAAGAAGAGCATTGATCAGCATGCTTTTGATGAAAAATCTGATACTCTGGACAGCCAGGAGCTTTACAATGTGATAACTAAGAATAGATATGGCTTACTCCAGAAGTGAATGGCAAATTAATTAAAATGAAATTGGACACTGGCTCAGCTGTTTCAGTCATTCCACAAAATGAGTTTGAATGGCATTTCAAAGATATTAAACTGAAACCAACATCCAACTAAGAATTTATATCAGAGAAAATACAACTCAGTGGGAGTGACATTTGTAACAATGAGATACAACAATCAACAAACCACATTGGGTTTGTATGATAAAAACATGAAGGCCAACATTGTGCGGTCATGAGTGGCTGAGACAGCTACAATTTGATTGGAGATATATCCTGCATTTGCATGCCACATCCCCTGCCATAGAGTCAGCTCTCAGCAGTACTCAAAGATGGCCTTGGAAGTTTGAACATATCAAGGGTAAAATAGTGTCAAATAAAATGCCACATCCAAGTTTTACAAAGCCTGTACGTTTTCTTATGCTATTCGTGATAATATAGCCAATGAGTTTGATCACATGAAGGCTGAAGGAAATTGTCCCAAGGTTGATTGGAGCCTATGGGCAATGTCAATGGTCCCAGTATCCAAGAAGGATGGGTTTGACAGATGGAGATGGAGGAAGAGTCCAAAGTTCTGTAATAGGCTTTCTTTTGGAGTAGCATCTGTACCTGCACTCTAGTAGAAGGACATGGACCAGGTGCTGAAGGGCTGCCCTTGCACTCATTGTTACCTGGATGACTGGATTGCATCTAGTAAGGATGCCAAAGACTATCTCCAAAATCTCAAGACTGTGTTAAAAAGATTATGGGCTCAGAACACGACACACCAAGTGTAAATTCTTTAAACCGAACATCACTGACTGTGGGCACACCATTGACGCAAAAGATTTGCACAAGTGTGCTGAGAAAATTCAAGCAGTGGTGGATGTCCCAAGGCCAAAGGATGTGTCACAGTAGAGGTCCTTTTTAAGATTTGTCAGTTTCTATAACAGGTTCCTGCCAAATGTGACAACAGTGTTCTACCCTTTAAACTCATTACTACAGATTGAGAAAAATTGGCAATAGACAAAACAGTATGGGGTGACTTTCCAAAAGACAAAGGAAGTGATGACATCAGATATTGTACTAACACATTATGATCCACATTGTCGAGGAAACTTGCCTGCAACACCTTGCTGAATAGTATAGGTCCAGTCATGTCAAACGTTATGAGTGATGGAAATGACCTCCCATAGCCTTTGTGTCATGTTCTCTCACTCTTGCAGAGAAAAGTTGCACACAGATTGACAGAGAGACCTTGTGTCTGGTTAGGCATGTAAAATGTTTCAATCTTGGATGGAACAGAGTTTACCCTTATTACTGATCATCAACCAGCAATGTCCATTTTCAATCCACAGGAGGGTGTTCCATGAATAGCAGCAACATGAAAGCAAAGATGGGCTCTGTATCTTGGAGGACACAATTACAAGATTGAATTTAAAAGGACAACTAACTATTGATTGCCCATTTACCCTTAGAAAAGGGAATACCTGAAAAATTTACAAAAAAAAGGACTCTTCTCTTGACGTATTCTCCCTGATGCAAATTGCAGGTCTCCCTATTACAGCAGAGATGATCAAAAGGGAAATCAGAAAAGACCCCACACTGTCTCAGATCTACATGGCAACTCAAAATGGCCGGAATGTGCAGCAGAAATTCCATTTCCCCCATTTTTTTACCAGCACTGGGATGAACTTGCCCTTGCCAGACATTGCCTTATGTGGAGATTGAGAGTTGCTATATCATCCAAGCTGAGAGCTGAAGTGATGGAGGAGCTACATGCTGGTCATCTTGATGCGGTAAAAATGAAAGCATTGGTCCGAAGCTTTGTCTGGTGGCCTGGGATTGATCAGCGGATCAAGCAGCTTGCCTTGTACTGTTCAGGATGCCAACAATTCCTGCAGTCCCTGAGTCAACTCCTGCAACCAACACAGAGGAGCCACCAGAAGCTGAGATTGTTTCACAGTCACAAGTCTCACCTGCCAAGCAGAGTGACGCCACCTTGGCTGGAAAAGTTATCCCACAAGAATAAGAAATCCACTTCAGCGATTAAATCTTTAGCCCAGAATGGAACAACTTAAAATGCATTATGCTGTGAATGTTTATTTAGTACTTGTATTATATAATATACTGTGTGTGTATATATATATATATAGATATTGAGATGCATTCTATATTGTTGGTGTTTATAGCTAAGCAGGAAGAAGAGCTTTGTATTTAATATTTCTGTAATATTTGAGTAACATTTCAAACATATCATTTGATTAAGCATTCTTTGTTTGCATATCTAATTAGTTAAGGGTAATATGTAAAAGTATGTGAATGGCATATGTTATCACACCAGCCCATCAATTGTGCATGTTTTGATAGAAGTAAAACTAAGAAAATACACGATTTATCCCGGATCCCTGTCTTGCTTTCATTTTGTTTTATGTCTTGGAGTTATAAAACATAAGAAAGGTGGTTGGACTTGATTGGCACATTAGATGGAACTCAGTTTCACCTGTGCAATGCATGACACAACCAGATTCCTGAAGGACCTTTAAGAGGTGGCACTGTGTTAAATTTTAACCAACAATGCAATTATAAGGTGATATCACTGCCTTAATCCAGGAAACAAAGCATGTTTCCACGAACACCAGAAATGACTAGAAGGACTAAATTTTGGACAGGACATCTAGTAGTTCTGATGCAGAGGTTTGGACCTGAAAATTTGACAATTTGCTTCCTTCAACAGTTTGTTCCAGCTAACAGAAATGGAAAAGGTGAATTTGTCACAGGGTTGAAGGTGGCTCAGTTTAACATCTCATCCAAAGGTGGGCAGCTTTTCTCATGTAGTATGTGCTCAGACCTGCACCAACAGATGTGGGAACTGGGGATGAGATGAATAAGAAATCAGCCGCCCATGAAGTGGCTGAATGCTGGCTGGTCAGAGGGTTGTTTTGAAGCAGGAGTACTCGTAATTGATTTGAAATACAAAAAATATTTCTCAAAAGTACGGAAGTATTCACACCACATCAAATGTGCATTTAGACTTGTTGTAGATGGAATATTTGCAAGCCTGTTGCGTACTCACTAGATGAACATGCGCACACACACACACACACACACACACACACGCATGTGTGTGCATGTCGATCCTTAAGTAGGTTTCACATTGACACTGGAGGGTGTTGTGTGTGGTCGTTCATTGATTCTATTGTGTTTCTTGGATTTACTGTTTATGCCCACAAGAAAATGAATCTCATGATTGTATATGATGAAGTACGTTTGCAACATTCTATGACTCTTTGTCTCTAATGTCAACATCAGGGAGCTATTGTTGTCATAAACAGGCAGCAGAAATGAATAATAGCTTCAGTGATCAAGGCCGGTCCTAATAGAAGTTTCTGGAATGTTCTGTTTATTGAAGTCAGAAATTTGATTTCCTCAACATATTCTATGGAACAAGAATTTAGACCAGAAGACCATAAGACAAAGGAGCAGAATTAGGCCTGCTCGGCCATTCATTCATGGCTGATTCTTTTTTACTATCTCCTCCTCAACCCCAGTTCCTAGCCTTCTCCCCTTAACCTTTGATGCCATGTCCAATCAAGAACCTATCAATCTCTGCCTTAAATACACCCAAAGACCTGGCCTCCACAGCTGCATGTGGCAACAAATTCAACAAATTCACCACCCTTTGGTTAAAGAAATTTTTACACATGTGTTTTGAAAGGGCACCCCTCTATGCTGAGACTGTGCCCTCTTGCCCTAGACTCTACACCATGAGAACATTCTTTCCAGATCTGGCCCAATGTGACTCATTGCAGAAGTTATTTTAGTACAATATGGTAAGTGTTATGGGAGAAGGAAT